>NC_092018.1:5000-207500 GCF_042242105.1 Pempheris klunzingeri | reverse complement strand
TACTGGCAAAGCTGCCAAGCTTCTAAAGTGAAAGAGATTTGGAAGGAGGAGTCTGAGTGCTTCTGAAGCTGTTCTCTCTCTCTCTGTCATGGACTTAGTCATGCACCCATAAATCCAAGAGGAGTAAATATTTACAATGCAACTTCATTCAAAACGTAGCCTGATTATTTCCAGTATGTTTATGTGCATAAGTCTTACCTTGAATATTTTATTAAGAGTTTTATTCTGAAAATATAGTCCCTTTCAACACATGTGCACTATGCCCTGATAATATTATTAGTTTATGAGGATTGTGTGGGGTTGCAGATTTAATCAGCGGGACAGAAAATGACAGAAAGACACGAAGGAAAACCAAGAAAGAGGAAGTCATGAAGAAGACGCTGTCGGCCGTACAGCTGTACGTGTTCGTGGTCCTTCTGTGGTAGAAAGAGATACCGCATGAGAAATGGAAGGCAGAAACAGAGAAGCGTCTGTATAAGGCTGTTAGTTTGTTCATATCATTGTTTGCTGTCAGCTTTAGGCATCAGCGTGTGACCAAAGTGCCACCGTCTGAAATCCACTTTACCAAGCAGGCAGCTGACTTTTGTCGGTACAGACGTTAACAAAGAGATTTTTCTTCAGCCGGGCCCGTGTGACATGCAGTATGACCTTAACCCGTGCTGGGGTCTATTATCCCGACCGGTCTGTTAGGACAGCACTTCATTTACTTAAGCTCATGTCTCAAGTTTCTATATGTTGGATAGGTGCTTTCTGCCAGCCAATCAGAAATGACTACGTTCTATTACCATTGCTGAAGTTAAGTAAATATCAGTATTGTTGATAAAATGTGAGAAGGCCTTAGTGAACATTTTCAAATGATATCACAAAGTAAACTCAGCTCACCTTTACCCAGAGGTCAGCATTAAGACTTTCATATAGAAAATACTTTGATTTTAATGTCAAATATACAAAGCAGCTAAAAATGAAGCAGATTAGATCATCAAACTTCACTGACCGTAGAAACGGTAGGTCGTTTGTCAGAAATAAACTCAAGCTTAACTCAGAGTCTACTTACTAGCTTTCATCCACATCTCATGGTCCTGATCAGAGGATGTCTGGAGTTTGGCCTCTAAAAAGCTTCTTTTGCTTTTTCAGTGCAGCACATTAAAGATTTCATCTCTCCATCACTTCAGCTATTTTAAACTTGTGAGCAGACCTGAGCGCCTGTGCTGCACGTTCAGATACAACATCTGAAAAAATAATGGCAGAAAGACTCTACGTATATTTTTCTGTTTCTCGGTCAAATTAACATGAGAACAGACACATCTGCAGAGCCGCTTCAACATCTCACGCATTTCTAAAAATAACTGAATAGGATTTGTGCTGGTGACTCTGGAGCGAACAATATTGAGGCCTCAGCTGCCTCTACTAGTTTGTATTGATGCTCACTGTATGTTGGCAGCACATGACGTGTCATTGAGAGCACGGATATACATACAAGCCTGCTGCCCGGGGCAGTCAGTAAGAGAGGGATGCAGCAGAAATGAAAGCCGATCATTTCAGAGAGAAGAGTCATCACTCGTCACGGTCTGTTCAGTCTGTCATTTCCCACTCCGCTGTTCGTTTGGACAGGAGCTGGTTCCCGGAAGCAGCATCGCTCCCGTCAGGAACAGGAAACCTCCTCGTCCACAATCGGAGCTCAAGTGTGACACAGTGTCAGTGTTCTTCGTGATATCTGCTGTCTAAACAGAACAATCTAATCGGAACATCATGACCACTGGTGAATCCTCCCTGTCCACTCAGCCACAGCTTCAGCAGCCATAAACTCCTCTCTGATGACGGATGGACAGACAGGAAGTGGATGTACAGGACAGACCGACAAATTATGACGACGATCTTTCTGATGCGTGTAGATGATGTAGATATAGAGTATAGATGAGTACATGTAGAGTGTAGATATAAATATATAGGTTATCGTTGAGTTTGGCTCTCTTCTGTCCTGCTCTAGCTCTTCAGTCACGTTACGTGAGGCTCTTGAGTTGTTTCTTTATGACAGCAGAGAGGACAACAGACACATCATCTCTGTCACTGACAGCAGTGGTGCAGACAACTAATGTCTTCTTATCAAAAAGCATTAAAAGATCATTTCAGCACACTGTCAAAAGCCTGGCCGTGGCCTCAGAGCTGCGTCCGTCCTTCTCTATTCAAAGACTGGTCATGTCAGCGGCGACCCTCGTCTACACCGCCAGCCCTCTGCCTCGCTCGCTCATTTTCAGGCCCTTTCATGATGCACTTTAAAGGACACAGTCGCCAAATGAAAGCCTTGACCGTGTCCTTTAGATGTGACGCCTGCCACATTTAACACTTTTAACACTGTTGGTGTCACTATTGCGCTCACTGTAAGCAGCTCTGTAGCACTAAGTCGTGCACCCTCGACTTAGCTTTGACCTCCTGGATTTGAAACATTTTAGAACCGTTTCTAAATGTCATCAGAGCCTTTGGAGAACGCAGCTCCCCCCTCGGATCTCAAAACTGAAAAACACTATATTTTAGTATTATTTTATTTCCAACATATGATTATTTCATTGTTTGTAGTATTTGAACTCTGGTTTTGAACCTGGGGTCTTTCTGTGTGGAGTTTGCATGTTTTCTCCGGGTGCTCCGGGTTCCCCCCACAGTCCAAACACATGCAGGTTAACTGGGGACCCGTGAATCTAACATTTCCGGTGTCATGGAACATTTTGAAATATCAATATCATTAGATATAAAGAAGGATGAATAGAAAGTACGAATTCAAGACAAATGAAGGAAGGTGATAATAAAAGTCTCGCAAAGCTGAAACAGCATTCTAACCCTTCATTTAAAGACTTTCTTTGACTGTGTCAGTGTCATGTTCTCCCCGTGCTCTCATCTCTTTGGTTCTCCGGCTTCCTCCCACAGTCCAAAGACATTGCTGACTCTAAATTGCCCATAGGTGTGATTGTGAACGGTTGTCTGTCTCTGTGTCGGCCCTGTGATTGGCTGATCGGTCCAGGGTGACCCCGCCTCTCGCCCAAAGTCAGCTGGGATTGGCTGCAGCTCCCCCGCGACCCTGAAGGATAAGCGGTATAGACGATGGTCGGACGGTTCCAAAGCAGCTTATTTACTGAAAACTCTTTGGGGGTTTTGGCCGTTCTGCAAATATTTGCTCACTAAATATATTGGTCTCTCCCTTGGGGGGGGGGGCAGGTTGGGCATGGAGCACGACGGCCAAGGCAACCGATGCGGCGATGAGACGGCTATGGGGAGCGTGATGGCTCCTCTGGTGCAGGCGGCCTTCCACCGATACCACTGGTCCATGTGCAGCGGACAGGAGCTGAAGAGATACATCCAGTGAGTCCATGTTTGTGGGAACGCTTCACTGTTTTAGCACACTGAAAGGACTGAGGACATGAAACCACCTCTCATCTCTTCTTATTTCAGTGCTGGACAATATTTTGACGTTTTTAATTTGGATCTGCATAAAAAAGCTCTTCTGGGAATATGAGAACATTGTAAAAGGATAAATTCTATATACTCATAACCGCTGACTCATCGTGTGGCTTCAGCCATTTTACATAAAATGCCAACATAATTTGCAGGACCGATTCCACCATGTGTGTAACTGGCATCACAATTGTGTTCAAGAGTTTTGGCACTTTCTATCTGATGAAGCTCACCTGGAAGGATTTGGCAACCAGCCGTGTTAAACCAGGATGGTTTTTCTGGCTCTTCCATGTATAGAATCTGTCGAAGATTTGGGGAAATGTGTAGATGGAGATAAGAGAAAATGAATTAAGCCCAAGGTCAAACTGGCCACACACACTTTCCAAACTTTTTCTTTGACTGAAATCTGTGCGTTCTGAAGACACCCTGCTCCCTGTGAGACAAACACATGCCGGGGCTGATGGGATGGTCCTCACCACAGTTTATCACAGTGCGAAGAGAGAGGACACTGACCTATGAGGAAATGTACGTCATGAACTTGCAGCTGCAGCTGGATGCACATCTGAAACATGTTCCTCTAACTCATACATGTAAACACTAACAGGGTCCGCGTGAGCCTCAGCGTAAGCATCCACGGCTCATAGACACGGAGCTGTACAGAAATGGATTGCTGATGGGGAGTCCAGTGGAGCGTGGACATTAAACCATTGGCAATGTGCAATCAATGACCACACAGTGTAGTTTTTAGAGCAGCTCCAGGCTGTTCTCTCTTGAGTGGATCCATTGCAGAGTAAACATGAGCACTATGGTTTGAGAGGGGAAGAAGGCTCGTCGAGGCAGCCGCTGCGGTGAAGTTTGATGTTTAAAATCATTTTACACTAACAAAAGGCTCGTATGAGGGTTTATCTCTGCCCCCGGCCTGGAAAAGAGCAGCCAGGCTGCAGCTGAGCCGCTTTTCACCACCTGACCACATGAAGCCAGAACAAGCTGGAACAGGATGTGTCTCAAAGCTCTGTGCAGCATCCATTTAGAAATTCACAGGTATCACAGTGGTGCACGTTTAACCAAGCGAGCAGCCAGGAGCTGCAGGACGGCAGGACGGCAGGACGGCAGGACGGCAGAGCAGCCGACAGCAGGATGATTGGTGGCATTTAGAGCTGAAAGGAAATGTTGAATCCAGGCTGCTTTCTTTTGGTTTGTTGGTGTGTGATGTGACCCGAGAACCTTAGAACATACTTTAACACATCATTTCAACAAGTTGCATTATTACCTATTGGTACCTGTGAGCACCAGGCGGAGGACGCTGGAGACGTTTCTGTCCGGTGATTACAGACAGACGGAACAAGCTTCTCCTCCTTCTCCTGGTTTTCTCTCTTATATGACTGCTTTCTCCTGGAAGTGGCTTCGTCACTCACTTCCACTGCTCCGCTGTTTTTTCCATCCATTTCAAATTGTCAGGTTAGGATTCAGTACTGAGTCTGTGTTCAGTGACTGACACCAGTGTCACCTCTTCTTCACCTCTTCTTCACCTCTTCTTCACCTCTTCTTCACCTCTTCTTCACCTCTTCATCACCTCTTCTTCACCTCTTCTTCACCTCTTCATCACCTCTTCTTCACCTCTTCTTCACCTCTTCATCACCTCTTCATCACCTCTTCTTCACCTCTTCTTCACCTCTTCTTCACCTCTTCTTCACCTCTTCATCACCTCTTCTTCACCTCTTCTTCACCTCTTCATCACCTCTTCCTCACCTCTTCTTCACCTCTTCATCACCTCTTCATCACCTCTTCTTCACCTCTTCTTCACCTCTTCATCACCTCTTCTTCACCTCTTCTTCACCTCTTCATCACCTCTTCTTCACCTCTTCTTCACCTCTTCATCACCTCTTCCTCACCTCTTCCTCACCTCTTCATCACCTCTTCTTCACCTCTTCTTCACCTCTTCTTCACCTCTTCATCACCTCTTCATCACCTCTTCTTCACCTCTTCATCACCTCTTCTTCACCTCTTCTTCACCTCTTCTTCACCTCTTCCTCACCTCTTCATCACCTCTTCTTCACCTCTTCCTCACCTCTTCTTCACCTCTTCTTCACCTCTTCTTCACTTCTTCCTCACCTCTTCATCACCTCTTCTTCACCTCTTCCTCACCTCTTCTTCACTTCTTCCTCACCTCTTCTTCACCTCTTCTTCACCTCTTCCTCACCTCTTCTTCACCTCTTCATCACCTCTTCTTCACATCTTCTTCACCTCTTCCTCACCTCTTCTTCACCTCTTCTTCACCTCTTCATCACCTCTTCTTCACCTCTTCATCACCTCTTCATCACCTCTTCTTCACCTCTTCCTCACCTCTTCCTCACCTCTTCATCACCTCTTCTTCACCTCTTCCTCACCTCTTCTTCACCTCTTCTTCACCTCTTCATCACCTCTTCTTCACCTCTTCCTCACCTCTTCTTCACCTCTTCCTCACCTCTTCTTCACCTCTTCTGCACCTCTTCATCACCTCTTCTTCACCTCTTCCTCACCTCTTCTTCACCTCTTCATCACCTCTTCTTCACCTCTTCCTCACCTCTTCTTCACCTCTTCATCACCTCTTCCTCACCTCTTCTTCACCTCTTCCTCACCTCTTCTTCACCTCTTCATCACCTCTTCATCACCTCTTCTTCACCTCTTCCTCACCTCTTCTTCACCTCTTCCTCACCTCTTCATCACCTCTTCTTCACCTCTTCCTCACCTCTTCTTCACCTCTTCATCACCTCTTCATCACCTCTTCTTCACCTCTTCCTCACCTCTTCTTCACCTCTTCATCACCTCTTCCTCACCTCTTCTTCACCTCTTCCTCACCTCTTCTTCACCTCTTCATCACCTGTTCTTCACCTCTTCATCACCTCTTCTTCACCTCTTCTTCACCTCTTCCTCACCTCTTCATCACCTCTTCTTCACCTCTTCATCACCTCTTCATCACCTCTTCTTCACCTCTTCCTCACCTCTTCTTCACCTCTTCATCACCTCTTCTTCACCTCTTCCTCACCTCTTCTTCACCTCTTCATCACCTCTTCATCACCTCTTCTTCACCTCTTCCTCACCTCTTCTTCACCTCTTCATCACCTCTTCCTCACCTCTTCTTCACCTCTTCCTCACCTCTTCTTCACCTCTTCTTCACCTCTTCATCACCTCTTCTTCACCTCTTCCTCACCTCTTCTTCACCTCTTCTTCACCTCTTCATCACCTCTTCATCACCTCTTCTTCACCTCTTCATCACCTCTTCATCACCTCTTCTTCACCTCTTCCTCACCTCTTCTTCACCTCTTCATCACCTCTTCTTCACCTCTTCCTCACCTCTTCTTCACCTCTTCATCACCTCTTCTTCACCTCTTCTTCACCTCTTCCTCACCTCTTCTTCACCTCTTCATCACCTCTTCCTCACCTCTTCTTCACCTCTTCCTCACCTCTTCCTCACCTCCTGGCAGCACGTATGACTGTCTCCTGGATGACCCCTTCAAACACGACTGGCCGCAACTTCCTGAACTTCCTGGCATCAACTACTCGATGGATGAGCAGTGTCGCTTTGACTTCGGAGTGGGCTACAAGATCTGCACTTCAGTGAGTACACCCCCCAGGCTCAGTGTGTGCCCCGTCCTACACGACAGCGTTCATACAAACTTCATCCTCTCGCTTGTGCGTTTGGGTTGTCCATCTATCCGTCTGTCCCTCTTTTGTAAATACAATATCTCAGTTCATCCTTCTGTCCAGGTGGAACTGATGACATTTTGATGGTCAAAGGTCTCTGTGACCTCACAATAAGAAGATAACACATAAGAATTCTCTCTCTAATTATGACAACACTTCACAGAAATGTCTCATAGGATGAAATGATGAAGTTTCATCATTTCATGTTCAAAAGGTTTTTCTATCCAAAAGGTCAAAGGTCGACTTCTCTGTGACATCATATGATGTCCCACAGAAGCACTTTTCTGGCCACTATTGTTGTTAGAATGAAAGCCTGAGTCTTTTCACAGTGTGGATGGAGAAAATCGGAACTCATTGACATACTGGTGGGAGGGTGAATGTATTACTGTCTCATGTTTCAGAGACTGATCCTGATTATGATCTTAATCTGTGAAGAAACCAGAAACAACTGGTATGAAAAGGGGAGTAGAAGTATAACAGTCCCAAAATGGAGACTCTCAGCTCTGCACTGAAACACAGCACGACAGTATATGAAGTTTGTGAGCTGGAGTTGGGCTGAAACAGCTTCCTACTGATGTCGGTAAACTGCTGTATGGACGTCTGCTGGATCTACTCTGAGTCATGTTTACTCTGTATAGATCCACCTGGAACCATCTAATGATGAGAAGGACACATTTTACCAACACAGACACAAGTGTATTGATTCAGGGCGTCTGATTGATTCAAAACTCAGCCTGTTGGCATGTTGAGCACAGACTGACTCAGCAGCCAAGTTACTCTGTACAAACCTGGAGACATGGTCAGCGTTCACTAACATGTGAACACGGTCAATTCACTGCTAGCACCTCAAATGACCAAATAAGAAATGATTCCCGCAGTCTCCAAGATCAGTGTTTGTCCCCCGGCCTCAGGTGAGGACCAGGAATGAGTCATTCACTGGCAAATGGATCTGACTTTTCTGTTCCAAAGCACTGGTCACATCAGCAGCGGGTCAGCGTTTAGGCCTCAGAGCATGAAGGAACTGACTGACTGACTGACTGACTGACTGACTGACTGACTACTGACTGACTGACTGACTGACTGACTGACTGACTGACTGACTGACTGACTGACTACTGGCTGCTGGCTGACTGACTGACTGACTGACTGACTACTGGCTGCTGGCTGACTGACTGACTGACTGACTGACTACTGACTACTGACTGACTGACTGACTACTGGCTGCTGGCTGACTGACTGACTGACTGACTGACTGACTACTGACTGCTGGCTGACTGACTGACTGACTGACTGACTACTGGCTGCTGGCTGACTGACTGACTGACTGACTGACTACTGACTACTGACTACTGACTACTGACTGCTGACTGACTGACTGACTGACTGACTGACTGACTACTTACTGACTGACTACTGACTGCTGACTGACTGACTGCTGGCTGACTGCTGACTGACTGACTGACTGACTGACTGCTGTCTGACTGACTGACTGACTGACTGACTGACTACTGACTGACTGACTGACTGCTGTCTGACTGACTGACTGACTGACTGACTGACTGACTGACTGACTGCTGGCTGACTGCTGACTGACTGACTGACTGACTGACTGCTGACTGCTGACTGACTGACTGACTGACTGACTGACTGACTACTGACTGACTGACTGACTGCTGTCTGACTGACTGACTGACTGACTGACTGACTGACTGACTGACTGACTGACTGACTGCTGTCTGACTGACTGACTGACTGACTGCTGTCTGACTGACTGACTGCTGACTGACTGCTTGCTGACTGCTGCTCTGTTAGATCTGGAGGACTGTGGCTGTGGGATCCATCACTCTGCGGTTCCCACGTCACGCGTCTTCTCTGTGTTTCAGTTCCGAACATTCGACCCATGTAAGCAGCTGTGGTGCAGTCACCCGGACAACCCGTACTTCTGCAAAACCAAGAAGGGGCCCCCTCTGGACGGGACGGAGTGCGCTCCTGGAAAAGTATGTGGACACTTCAAAAGTACTTGGACACGGAGGTTTTTTAATTAGAAGTGACACATTACTCATCACAGGTAAGTCAGCATCAGCATTTCATGGCTATGTGATCACCAGTTCGGGCTCCAGTCTTCACCGGTGTTCTTCTACGTCTAACTGGGAAAAGCCTGTCTGTATATTACTTTAGAATGTAAAATTTAAAATTCCCTCAAGTGCAACTAAAGCAGCCCAAACCTTAAACCAGCCTCAGACCAAAAGAAAGGAGGCTTTTTTTTTGCTGGCTTACTTTTGCCCTCTGCTCCACCCTGTCTTCCTCTGCAGTGGTGCTACAAAGGTCACTGCATGTGGAAAAACCCTAATCAGGTCAAGCAAGATGGCGCCTGGGGCTCCTGGAGCAAATATGGCTCTTGCTCGCGCTCGTGTGGAACTGGAGTTCGCTTCCGAACGCGGCAGTGCAACAACCCAGCGTAAGTGGCAAAAGCAACAGTAACATGATTAGACTCTGCGAAGCATCGTCAGTGATTGGATAAGCTGAAGGTAGAAGTAATGGATAAGCTGAAGGTAGAAGTAATGGATAAGCTGAAGGTAGAAGTAATGTAGGATACCGGTTCCAGTTGGCAGTTGTAATTGGATCATTTTGCTTTTTAGATGTGTTGTGAGTGACCTTGAGTGATTCCTGCCTAATACTGAGTCAGGGACTCATAGTATGGGTTTTAATTAGGCCGTCCTCACCAGACTAAGGAAAACATCGGCCGCTTGTTTGAATGTCTAGAATGACCCCCTCAATGCTTCCCAACCTTAAGGGACGACTGCCGTGTCTTCAAGCCTGTGCTCTATTTGTACATATTTTGGTATCTGAAGTTTTGGAATTTGAATTGTCACGTCTTCAAAACCCAAGGTGACCGAGCGTTATTCATTACACATTAAAATCACGAGGGCTGAAATGAATAATGTAAACACCTCACAGCAATAGGCTGTGTAGTAATGAATGTCCCCATATAGTAGGAGGGTATTAGTAATGCGTGGTGGAGATAATGGTGACAAACAGAACTGCTGAGTTTTTTAAAGCTCTTGGCTCCAAACAGGCTTTTGCCCAAAAGTGCAGGTGTGATGTTAAAAATAACCCCAGTCTTTCACATGAGCTTCCCATCAATATGCAAGCCTGTGTGTTCACAGTCTTTGTTTCAAGTCATCTCTGGTGTCTGATTAGCTCCTCTGGTGTTCGTCTTCCCACAGGCCCTCCAACGGTGGCCAGGACTGCCCAGGAGTGAACTACGAGTATCAGCTGTGCAACACTGACGACTGCCCCAAGCACTTTGAAGACTTCCGAGCCCAGCAGTGCCAGCTCCGCAACTCCCACTTTGAGTTTCAAAATGCCAAACACCACTGGCTGCCCTACGAACATCCTGACGGTAAGCCAGAAAAATGTCAACATTGGTTAGTTCCAGCATGCAGCTAGTGTGTTTTCTGAAGCTGAAAGGGACAATGGAAGTCGATGAATGGATGTGGACTGGCACAGCTGGGGCTGAAGGAAGGATCATGTTCCCAACAGCTTCAGACAAACTGACCACACACTTCAGTACAAAGAAAACAGTTTCAAGTGTGTTTAGTGTCTGGTTCTGACTTTTTATGTTCTCTCCCTGTGTTTGGTCTCCCATCTCTGTGCCAGCATTAAAACCATCCAAGCTCAAAATGTGCCCTTTCTGTAAAGGTAATGGATACGCACCCTGTGTCCTATTTCAGTCTCTGCCCTTTATCAGACCCTGCTTTCATTTGGTCGAGTACGGGCATTCGATTGGTGTTCATCCTTTTGTGAGGTTTGATTTGAGCTTTTGACTACAAACAAAACAAGACCAGACCAAATAGTAGAGTAGAGTCTAGTAGCAGGCTTCACTCCATGAAACTGCCACTGACTTCCCCTGATCGGTCAGGGTTTTAAAAGGCAGTCTTGTAGAACAGAAGTTGGTAAAGTGGGAACTCACTGATGTAAGATCAGCAGGTTCAAAACATGCACAGCATTACACCTGGAAAGGAAAAAGATTTCAGAATATCTAGACTTCAGTTTAAAAAGAAATCTGCTGTATTTTCTGGATGTGATGTCTTGTTCTCTTTGCCCCCCTGTTCTCGCCACACTCCATTGTGTGTTGTGGCTGTTTTAAAGGTGCACACGAGCCAGCTGAGGGGGCTAAACCTGAAATTGTTCACCACACTCTAGTTTCTACTAAACCCAACTCTAGTGCCTAATCGCTGTGTTAAGGTAACATAAATGAAAATGGCAGAAGCATTGTTTGGTGTGTAGGTGGGTGTTTATTTCAGCCTGGTTATTGTGTCCCTGCAGCGACAGCAGGACAGCAGAGAATTTAAGGTCACTCTAGCTGCCAAATAAAAAGATGCATGGGTTTAATCTGACGTCTGTAGGTGCAAACTTACTGTGTTCTTTCTATTATGTGACTCAGGGTCTTTTGATGTCACGGGAGATAAGTTTGGAAATGATGTAAAAACATTAATAATCTATGAAACAGGAAAAAAATATTTCATTATATTCTTTTTTTCCAAGTTGGAGTTTCCACCTAATAACCCCATGATAATAAAGGAAAGAATCTGCTGTCTTGTAGCCAACAAGAGATGCCACTTGTACTGCCAGTCAAAGGAGACGGGGGACGTGGCGTACATGAAGCAGCTAGTGCATGATGGGACGCGATGCTCCTACAAAGATGCCTACAGTATCTGCGTGCGTGGAGAATGTGTGGTAAGGACGTGTTTGAACTACAGGATGTTCTAAAAGCTGTATTAGGTTAACCATGCACGTTAGAGGCCACGTTTTGAAAGCTTCATTAAATTACACAGTGTGATGTTGTTAACTGCACAATTAGCATCACTTCAACTGTGAACGTGCTGTGACACTGTAAGATACAGAGTGCTGTTTCACACCAGAAGCTTTATAATCATGGGTCCTGTTACCACAGTGTCAGTCCATACAGAAGTACATATGTACGCAAGTATCCAAGTAACTGGAGCTGCTTTCCCACGGTGTGGTCAAGGGTTTCAGCGGTTTAGGTGAAATATGTCACAAGAATTTAGGAACTAAAAGAGAGGGGTAAATTTAAAAATCAAAGCAAATTGATAATTCGGGCGAGCCATGGCAGACACTAGATTTGGAGAAGATGAGATGCATTTTGTAGGAGCAGTAGTGAAAAAGCATGATGTGTGAAAGTTGCTCACTCACTAACTCAGAGTTATCAGTCAACAAAAGAAGAACCTGATGAACGCACACAAGTCGCTGCTGTCATGACTCCTCTGACTGAGACTCCTCTGTCTGGCTGTTTTCTCTGTCTACAGAAAGTGGGCTGCGACAGAGAGATCGGCTCTGTAAAAGTTGAGGATAAATGTGGCGTTTGTGGTGGGGACAACTCCCACTGCCGCACCGTTAAAGGAACCTTCACCCGGACACCAAAGAAAGCTGGTAAGAACACATCTGTACAGTCCGGCTCACACTCCCGTATGTTCATGGGTGTCAATTGTCATTCATGATGAATGTTTCCAATCCATGATGAGTGAATGAAGCTTTAATGTGATAGAAACATACTGCGTTATTTTACATTAGAAATGTATCATGACAGGGCCAATATGAGATTTGGTTGAAGCAAAGCTTTGTCACATGCAGCAAGCCAATATGTACATTTACATTCATTCACTTTGACACTTTTGTCCAAAGGGATGCACAAGTCTGTCTTTCCTATCTGCTGCTGCTCTGAGAACACCTCAGAGTGCATTATAGATAGATAGAAATACTTGATTGATCTTCATGTTCCATGTTCCATTGATTATCATGTTCCATCTGTCTCCTGATTTACTGAACTGATTTACACTGAAGGGATGAGGCTGGTGTTAATGTTTTAACGTCACAACCAAAACCAACGGTGCCTTCGAGGTGCCATCGGGGCTCAGAGAAAGAAGATGAGTCGAGCTTTGATACACAGATAAAACTGCTTAATTGGGTACATTCATTATTGATTTTGCTCTTAACTTTGAAAGCTTCGCTGCAGCTTTATCCTTAAACTCTGATTCGTCACAGCCAGTCGCACCCCAGAAAATACAATTAAATCCTTACTACTGAGATTATTATCCACAGATTAAGCCAAAATTTAGTTTAGGTAGTGTCACTGGTGCATCTGGGATGTTGCTGTGGCGCACCAATCACACTGGTTTGGGATAGTGATTAACCCTTCGGAGTCTAGGACACAAGCACGCAGGTGCTCAATTCAAAGACTGTTGGAAAGCGGACACTTCAAACTTTTTACAAGTGTTTGAATTTTGTCGATCGGCCTATTAAGACTAAATTTATGAAGAGCCGAAGTCGCGCACTACAGCTCTTCTACGAGTTAGAAGATGCTGAATCTGGGGAAGAAGGTTCTGATTGTGAGGAAGACTCCTTTCAGAGGATGAGGTGGATGCTGCGCGTGAAGACGAACGAGAGGAGGTGTCCGCGCAGACCCCCGCTCCTCCAAAGATCCAACTAGTTCCTGCTCGGATTTTGTGTTTCTTTTGCACTTTTACATACAGAGTGTCCATATATTATGTCAAAATAAATAAATACTTGTAGAATCACATAGGTGAGGTTGTGCTGAAAACAAAGACACAAAGAAAGGCCAGCCAAGCAGTTTTAATGGGAAACACAAAGGTCAAATGAAAAGTAGTAAAAAAGGCCGTTTTACCCCAGACTCTGAAGGGTTAAACAGCTGTTGTGCTCAGTACTCTGGGGCACCAATAAATGTTGGGGTTTGCACCATTTCTTGGGCAATTGCAGTTCCTCAGGGGTCCCAGTGAGATGAGGTGCAGCGCTGAACTGGTCTCTAGCAGAGCCCAAGGTGAAACAGAGCTGGACTCTCAGGGGTGTGAGAGAGCTCTGGGAGAAGAGCTGGACTCTCCACAGAGAGGAAGAGCAGTGGGGGAGCTCTGGTTTTATTGACCTGAGGTTGTAGGGTCATGTGTCCCACATTGGCCAACGGTGGCTGTAACGTGTTTAGCACACACACTACTCACTAAAAGTTAGGGATATTCAGCTTTCAGGTGAAGTTTCAGGATGAACCTAAAATGCATTCTAACCTTTCCAGGTGAACTTAATGTGACCTTCTCTAAACCTTTGAATGCACATGTCCAACTGTTCAGTGTCTCAGTACTTTCTGCACCAGCTGCTGTTCTCTAACAAGAAGCTTAACAGCAACATTCACAACAGGTTTGATCCATGAATCCACCAATACATTTCCTGCTTCAGTTAGAATTGGTATTTAAACAGTCCTCCTCATCCTGCTGTTCACATTCTGACATCATGAGACCAAGACGACACCTAACAGTTGATCAGCAGCACCTCAACACTGGAGGCTTCAAACAGGAAGTCCTCAGACGGAGGTGTTCACTGAGCTTAGAGGGTCACAGAGTGTCATCAGGAGGTTGGAACAGAGATACAGAGACTGGAAGAGTCACAGAAAGGAGAGGAGTGGACGTCCTTTGGCCACGTCCCAATTTATTGAGACACTGAACATGTTTTGTTGTGGTATACCTACCACTGTTGGTAGATTTTCTTTCAATAAATTGTTTAAGATGAATAAAATCACCAGTGCATGCTTCTACTTAAATGCCCTACTTTCATGATATAATATCACTGTAGCATTCACTTTTTACATTTTCCATATATTTCACCTGAAAGTCGAATATCCCTAACTTTTAGTGAGTAGTGTATGTGTGAAAGGAAAGGACTCCTGGAAAGTGAGTTCAGAGCGGGAGCCCTCTGTAGGCATGCCTCTGGTGAAGTCCAGCACAGCTGTGACCTGCAGGTGGAGAAAGCTGAAGGTTGGTGGTAGCTCTGCTAGCTTGTGTACTTGTTCCACTAGAAGGTATCCAGTGAAGAAATGTGTAACACATCTGAACTTGAAACGTTAGTAAGGATGCCTTACATATAAAGCTGTATTACAGATAATCTGGAAGTGGAGATATTCCAACCTTCTAGAAAAAAGTGCAGTGGAAGGCCACTAGAAGTTGGAATTCCTCTGTGTGAACCTGTTGTAAATCCATCGACCCAAACCTCAGTGAGAAGCAGCTCTGTTCAGAGAGTAGGAGAAGTGTCATAATGAAGAGCACAATAAACTTCATTTTCAATAATCAGCTGCTCCTCAATTGTCTCTATAAAGACACGTCAAAGCCAGTGTGGTCTGTAGTACTGTAACAGCAGCTCACACAGCTCATTGACCATGCTAGCAGATTAGCTTCAGCTAGAGGCATTTAAATTCCCACCATACGTCGCCGTTAATGTAACCTGTCGTTTCTCCGTTCCCTCCTTTAATGAGCTCACAGAACACTCCACATCAGTGCAACCAATGAAACATCTTCCAGAAAATAAAGGCTTGTGATGTTCAAGCTGTTGTGTTAGGAAATGAAACGTGCAGCACTGCTTAAAAAAGTAAAGTGGCTGGTGCTTCAAAATAGATTTTGATTAGCCGATTGGATTCAGCCCATTCTCAGCATGCCACACTTCAATATATATGTTTAGCCTTTTGCTTTTAATGATCTTTTTAGATTTTTTCTGGCTTTTGTTTGACTTCTTCTAACACCTGAAAGCTAACTCGTCAAAAAAAGTTAGATTTCTAAATGCACTAAAAGCACTCCTCCTCTTACAGAGTGCTAATTCTGATTCAGTCAGAAGCAGCATTTCATTTGAAAAGCATGATTAAGGCATCTCTCCATATCTCAGGTTTGTGTGGAGCCGCTCAGTGACAGGCAGGATACAGTAGGACGCCCAGAAACACACTGATCCTGACCTCCGCTAATGAGCTTCCCCTAATTACATGAACGACTCGCATTAGCAGGAGGCAGGAGACAGACTGCACCTGCACGCTTCAGTTCAGTAAGAAACAGCATGAAGACGTGAAGCTCAGACTCTTTTGTCCAGAGCCTGAGCTGCACTGCTGTCTGTCTGAGCTGTGGCAGGAAGCCTGCAGGTGACAGCTGCTGGTCACCTTCACCTTCACTCTGGACCCCAAAAAGTCAAAGTCCGCTCCCAAGATTTCTGTCAGAGCTTTCAGTATTATCTGAAGCTCTCTGTTGGTGGTAGGAGGCTTTAGTTTAGTTTAGTTTACCTCAGCTCAGCTCAGCTCAGCTTAGCTAAGCTTAGCTTAGTTTATTGTGCATATAAACTGAACTAATCAGGATACAAGTGCAGTCAATAGAAAAGACGACCAACAAACACACAGCACTAACATTATATAAAAACACAGGAAAGACAAACCCGCATCGACAGAAAAAACAGAAAATTCCGGTGGAATAAGTAGATGTGTACAACCACAGAAACATCTCACCGTGAGGTTCAACATGCAATGACACATTTTCTATACTGTGACCTAAAAGCTGTGAAAGAAGATAACGACTTCAGCACTGCCTCTGAATGTGATTTTGAATTGGTGTCTTGTTGTATGACAGAAAGGTAAATGAAAGTTGATTTAGTTGAATGAATGAATGTCTGGTGATAAACGAGACATTTACTCCATCTACTGAGCTCAGCTGTGGAAGCACTGAGGTTAGAGTCATTAGATAAGATATGGAGGGGGGGATCTCAGGTTGTCTCATCTCTGCAGGTACACACACACACACACACACACACACACACACACACACACCATAGACGGTCCCAATAGAAATAAGAAAACACACACTGGTTTTGCTTGCCAACATAATAGATGAGTAAATGTTAATTTCTCTTGTGAAATGCGTCTTCACTTTAACCTTCTACATGAAAACAATAACCACCAGTACATTTTAACGATTCCATGGTACCTTCTGAAATCCATTTTCCATCTGTGCCTCATCAGCAATGAATTATTTATCAGACTTTTATTTAAGAGAAGCAGTGACGCCACTACATCAGTCAGAGAATGAGGAAAATGGACTTCTGGATGGCTTCATCAGACCGTTTTAAGATTTAACTGTCATCTCATTTAACCACTCGCCTTTTTTAACAGGGAAACAGTTAAGCAAGAGAGCCCAAAAAGAAAACCCTTTGTTGGAAAACACAATATGCAAGTATCCAATGTTACTGAATCCCTCACAGCCGTCTTTTCTAGCGTTTTCTGTGCAGCTTGTAGTGCAGATGGATGCCTAACAGCATAGAGACCAGCATAGAGTGACATACAGTCGCTGCTGTTCCTTCTGCTCTTGTTACTAATTCAGTGTATGTTCAGGTCTGACTCAACAGGTTCTTTATCCAGTCAGGTCTCTAAACACTGTACATGAAGTTCTCTTTGATTTGTGTGGTTGTTTAATGAAACTGTCTCTTTGCTTCAACTGCCTAACAAACAAACTAACAGAGTCTTTGTGCAGATGAAAATGTGACAATAAACTGAGCTGCACACCTTTGGAGGAGATCTGGATTACAGTCTGGCTGACTGAACCTCAGCAGGGATGCTGATGCTCTAACCAGAGCATTCACACCCAAAGCCTCTCTCTAGACAACTAGCTTGTGTGCAGTATTTTCTATCAGTCTACAAAAACTCTGTAATCAAATCGTAATTTCATTGAGTGGCTTGTAGTTGTGAAATTGGCTGCCATCACAGGATGTTCCCTCAGAATCCAGAGTGAATCTTTTTTCCATTTTACAAAGGTTCGATTGCAATTTTTGTCTTTAATAAAGTGTAGAGTGAGCAGCCCCGGCCCCTCCACCACCTGCTGTAACCTTGTGTGAACACCGCTGCCCCAGGGTCAGGAGGCCCTGAGGGTTGGGCCTTCCTAAGTGCCAGCTGGACTCCTCTGGTCCCTGCTACGCTCATGTGCCTCCGCTGTAGCTGATGTTGTTGCAGAGATGGTGAGATGGACAGGAGAGACAACTAACTAACTGATTCATTTCTTTTTCAAGGGAAGACCAGAGGAGCCTTCTCTTTGCCCAAAGGAGCTCGAAATGTGTTTTTAAATGAAACGGAAGACTCTAGAAATGTACTTGGTGAGTCACTGTAGGTTTGTGAGTGGTGGACATCACTGACAGAAGGCCACTTTGCTGCCCTGTAGTCTGAAGAGCTGTTATCATTCCTCATTGAAACCTGGCTGAAGGCTCTTTGCATTCACATCCTGTCTGCATATCATCAGTCTTCCTTTCATGACCATTAGTATAATAGCAGGACAAGAATGCACTGATTCCTGTGGTGACGCAGCAGATGATGTGAATGATCAATGAAGGTTTTCCCTGCAGGTGTCTACAGCCAGGAAGAATGGAGATATCCAGCTTTTTCTTTTTTTTCTCGAACTTCCTCAAACATCTTTGTAGAGTAAAGTGAATCTTCTCGAGCATACGTGATGTCCACCTCCGCAAACGGGTAGATTATTTCTGTATCTGCTTAACTTACCTGTTTCTGTCTCATCCTTCCTAACCCCCCTGCTCTGCTGCTGCTGCTGCTGCTACAAACTTGGCAAAGGTTACCTTAAGATGTTTCTCATTCCTCCTGGAGCTAGACATGTGATCATCCAAGAACACGAGGCCTCCCCTCAAATTCTTGGTAAGTGTGAATTCCTGACACAAACTCTTGACCAAAAATAGCTCACCACCATCCTCATGGTCCCCCGGGAGACTAATGGGAACATATACAGTAAAATCACAGATTACAGGCTGTGCATCATTTATTCCTTGTCACCTCCCAGACTGAAGATGACTCTTCATATTGCTCATTCATTATTCAACACTCCATTAAAGAGACGTTTCTGGATTAGTCTGATCGCTCTCTCCTGCAAGAACAGTACTGGGTTCTTTTAGCCTATCATTTTTCTCCACCACACTGAGATGAATTCACAGTCAGAATTTGAAGGAATCAGCATTATTAATGACCAGGAACACAGAAACACTGAATAAGTCCATATGAAATACTTTCATATGGACTTATTCAACCTCTGCATGTTTGTTTCGAGAACATCACGACCAGTGGCACAGAGTCAGAGCAGAGAAAAAACAGCAGCAAATATCGGCATACAGTGAGTTCATGATCAAGTGACAAAGACTTCTAGTGGCTAAAGGAGTCATGATTGTTTTTCTCGGAGATGTAAGGAGGATGAGGTGACGTTACACTAACAACCCTTAAGAAGGTGTTTTAATAAAATCTCAGTTTAATGACCTGAAACAGAGTTTGCATGTGGATGAGAGGCCAGAGCGCAGGGGAAAAGGATCGTTATCAATATCAGTACGTGTGTGGACGAGGCCAAAGAAGATAACAAACATATTGTCCAATAATCAGATCCTACTGAAATGGATTCATTGGAGCACTTTGAAGAGAGAACTCAGTAACAGCTCATGCAGCCAGTGGGGGTCAGTCGGCAGTAAACACACTGGCAGTGGTAATGTTAGCTCAGCTTTACCCACCTCTCCTTTTACGTGAAACACCACTGTCCACTTCCTGTTTCCTACCGATCGTCAACACTGGCTTCTTCTAACGTTCCTCACCAAGTGGTTTCTATTTCTATCTTAATGAAGTCATTATTTTAAACTACGCAATCTTTTTATAACCAAACCTGGATGTTTTGGACAGTAAAGTGTTCAGAAGTGCAGGCCTTTATTAACTCTGCTTTTAGCTCTGGTTTGGTCTTCACCAAGTCCAAGAAAGGATCTGCTGTGCTGGGTTAATTTTTCATGGGTTTGACAGTTTATCCAATGTTAATGCAGCTTTAGATGAACAAAGACAAGCTTAGTGAGTCATTCATTCCCTGTAAACTGTAAAGACTTTGAAGGCATGAAACAGGTGGCTAACCTATGTGGTTTTGGTCCTGACAGTGGCCCGAGGGAAGCATGATTTATTCAGCGTCCGCCAGGTGAAACAGGTCAGCATCGATCCCTGCTGCCAGAGGCAGTGTGCTTGTCAAAGAGCTCTGTAACCTGAAATGACACTAATCACATTTATCTGACACTCCAGTCCTGTGAAGTAGTTGGAAGAAAGAAGTGAAGAAGTCCTTTGTAAGACAATGAACTGTTGTGTGGAGTAACGGACATATTCACATACATTGAAGGAACAAGAATGAAATGATTTAATGATATAAAACACTGAAGGAGTTCATTCATCAAAGAGGAATAATAAATAGAACAGAATCCACTGCTGTGAAAGTAGACTGACGGTCCACGTCTTAACTCAGAGACGTTCCCTCCTGAGCTGTTGGATTATGTTTGGCAATAAACCAGCTGAAACATGATGTTAAGTCCACAGATCTATGAAAGGATGCACACTGGCTTTTTAAAAGATTCAGTTTATTAACTTTGCCCTGCACTCCTTAGCTTCTGTTTCAAGGCCTTTCAAGCTTTCTGTTCTCACATGGCTCATGATGCAATTTATGGTTAATTTTACTTTAATCATTTTTTGTTTTGGTTTCACATTTATAGTAGTCGACCACCAATTTTTGCAAGGCCTGAATGAAAATTCCAGCTGACTTTAAAATGCTTCTAGCTTGCTTGTTTTTGTTGGAAAACATCCTGTTAAAGAGTCACTCAATGATCACTTTCTATTTGGCATACGTGGGAGTGATGTGTGACCTCTGAGATCTGAGAATATTATCTGATATACGACCTGACGGGGGGAGCCGCTGTGTCCCCCCCCTCTGTCGCCACCTTCGTTAATCCACTGCCAGAGCCGATCGATCTTCCTCCATTTGTCAGATATACATTAATCAACTTTAGCTTCATTCATGCAGGTAATTCCAAGGCGGGCTGGAGGGACGTGATGAAATAATATGTTTAGTGAAGTTATTTAGTTTGAGTCATTTTAGATTGTCTACAAACTGCAAATGATAAACTAGATATTCCTTTGTTAGTCCCACCCCAGTGGTGCAGCAGTAGTGTGCCGTTGGTTTTCGCTTGCTGCAGCGCTGTCCCCCACTGCTGACCCCCCCACCTGTCTTAAATGATCTGAAGCTTGACAAATGGACAATGTCCTGTGGACTGATACAGGGAAGTGTTTTCTGATCTGATGCCTCATCATTCTCCAAAAACGCTGTTCCATTTGTTCATTTGTTCACTAATCTGTGGTTCAGGGCCAAGTAGACAAACCACTTGGTGAGGCTTAGAGAAACAGCTTCAAAAAAGGACTTCATCGTCATAGTTACAAGAACAAACAGAAGTCCGATGTTTGGTTGACCCCTTGTCCACTCTCTACATCACCTGACTTCCTCCATTACTCCCGTTATGATGACAACGGCTGCTTGACATCTTCGTCACCTGAACATCAATGTGCTGTTTTTGGAGAATTTGGGAACTCATAATGTCTTTATTAGTGAAACATTAGTCATCAGTGGTGGAAAGTACATTTACTCAAGTACTGTACTTAGAATTACTTTTATTTGACTTTAGTGTTTTGATTTTATCAAGTCCATACTGGTGCTCCACGGCATGCTGAGATGACTGTTAGTGATTCGTGTAGAAACGCTCCACTCTGGAAGGAGCTGAGTCAGTGTGGATGTGAGAGTCCCTCAGGAGAGCGCTGAAGTGTGCCACATGAAATAGCCCCCATCATCAGCAGAGAGCACCATTCAGTGAGACATGTGATTGTCTTTATTCTGACCAAACCCTGCAGCAAGTCTCCATTTCAGAAGAGGGTTAAAAATACACAACCCCCACGAAACAGGTTTTCTAAACATTTCATCTGGATCTGATGCACGTCCCTTCCTCGGCCTGACCAAAGAACATCAGAATGATTCCTGTGCTGTAGTTCTGTAAACAGCATCCATCCTTCCTGTCGCCGTCATTATCTGTGAAATGACACAAGCTGATGGGTTATTTCAAGGTTTCCTACTTTTTCTTCCGCACTTCTGTCAATGTGTCAATACTTCATAGAAACTGTGGCAGCGCTGACCCACTAGATGATTACAAATGTAATCATCATCTAGAACTACACACGTTTTGACTGTAGGCAGACAGCCTGTTTCTAAAGTAGCCAGATGTGAGTTCAAGGTAAATATGTTGTAAGAATACAGAAGTGCTGCACACTCAAAACTCTATAATATATATAATATATTCATTCCAACATAGCAGCATTTTCTTCATGATGAGATGTAACAGTCATCTGACATTTATACTAACTAGAACAGGTGGTACAAAATCAAGTGCGAAAACATCAACAGGAAAAAATGTTGAATTTAAAGAAAGAATCCACAAAACACAAATCTATGTCTCTATATCAAAGATATAGATGCTCATTATTTTCAATGTGCTCCTGCACTCTGCATAGCTAATAAGGTGAGAAACATGACAAATGTAACAGGTGTGATTTTTAGACATCTATAAATGAGAGAAGTGCCAGGGGTCAGACACAATGTGACCTTTCAGCTCTGCTCTTTTGTAACTGATGGACTAAAATCATTTCAACTGTCAGCGGCTCATAACAAATGACTGATTACAGCAATCAAGAACCAGGCCACGGGGCATTACATCCTCAACGGAAAAGGGGAGGAGGTCAAGTCCAGAAGCTTCATCGACTTGGGTGTGGAGTGGCACTACATCATCGAAGACGGCGTGGAGACGCTGCACACTGACGGACCTCTGCATGACCCTGTGGTGGTTCTGGTAATAACACCTCCTTCTCTATCAAATCTTCTGTTTGAATTCATCTGAACAGCTATGTGCTTGGCAATCAGCGCTGCACCCAATTCAACCCCCCCGATCCCCAGTCTTCTCCTTGTCCATCTCTATCTGTTAGACTGGAATTAATACAGATATGAGGAGTGTGAGCATTTTCTAAGCCAGCAGTCAGCAGTAAATATGTCGATTTCTCTCGGGGGGGTGTAAGGAGTCTGAAGGCGTATTTATTTCTCTTGCTGAGACCTGAGTCACTGACTGAGGCGTGGGTCTGGGTCCTGACTGGGTCTCAGTCAATTGTCCTAGCTGTATTCTACCACTTTACTGCCTTCAGTGTCTGATGACAGGTCTGCAGGTAAAACTACCCCAAGCCTCACATTTATCGATAGGCCACCCAGAGCAGAGGTCCTTAATTAGACCCTCAAGGGCAAAATCAGTGATCCATCAGGGAGGAAGCAGAAAATGTCCTTTATATGATGTTACGTTTGAATTGGTTTATCACTGTTTGACTCTGAACAACATTGCATTTCCTGAACAGACTCATGTCTGAATGACAACAAAGCTTTAACAGTGAGTAAAACACCCACATTTTCAGATACAGGGCTATTAACCCTTTACAGGGCACACATTGAAATACGTAGAAATTCACAGTTTCAACCCTAGACCATCACTGGTGCTCATTACAAGACTTTTTTTTACTTTTGTGAGTTTTTCAGAATAAAATTCAGTGTTATAGTTTAAATCAAGGTCAGTGAAGTCACCATATATGGTTTCTTGCCGGTCTGTCATGTAGCCTGATTGTCGCTGATTGGCTTGGAGAAATCTGGTAGTTCTACTGCCTCATGGTGAGGCAAGGGGGGGCATTTTGACCTCCCACTTAAGTTACCAAATATGGTCCCTTGCCCGATAAAGTGTTAAACAGCTTTTAAAAAGCAGCTCCTCTGACTCAAACCTGCCCCCCCAGGTTCAGACTGGAGGTGCTAATAACACCAGCCAGTTACCAGTTACCAGTGGTTCTCATTATGGAGTAGAAACAGAACTACTCTCTTTGTCTCATATCGTGAAATCATTGTGATCTGATAAAGTCATGAAATGAGTCAGTTTCAGCTTTCATAGGATTTTTATTTTTGTTTTGTGTCTTTAATACATTTTCATTTTATGCCCATTCTTAATTTATTTCATGTAAGAATTGGCACCTATGTGGGGGTTGCACTCTCTGTATTATGACTGAGCAATAATAACATGGACGTGGACATTTTGCTTCAAACATACTGAGGAGAGCAGCACATCTGAAGGTAGAAGGTAATTTACAATCTTTCTGAGAAGCAATTTTACGAGAGGAGGACTGGACAAGTCATTTAAAAAATGGACGTGCCAGCTTGAGGTTTCAGAAAACACTTGAGGAGAAAGAAGCATCAATTCATTCTACTTTGATGAAACATTCAGATAATTATTCAAACAAAGAAAGTGAAGGATAAAAACAAATTCTAATTGTAGCGAGAAGATCTGTCTAAGACGGTCATTTCCCCAAAAGTTAGACTCATGAGGAATTCTTCATAAATCTCTACGTTATTTCTGATTAATAGTGAGTCATCTCAACTGTTGAATTTAATGTTTAATTACATTCCACCAGTTCCCATATTACTGATAATTCAATGATCAGTCATTAAAGACCTATGCTCTGTAGACCCTACGCCCCCACACAGGTGCATTACATTACACAGGTGCAATATGGGTGGTCAACCCGGTCAACTGGACTACCTCACACTGCATCCTTGCACATGCACACGTATTTATTTAGCTAAGCTAAATTCGGCTGCTTATTATGTTAGTTAGTTCTTTATATTTTGTTTTTCTTAGATGCTTATACTGCTCTCTTCTCACTTCTATTTTATATATTTATTGTGGCTCAAACCGGGACCTGAGAGCAAAATTTTGTACCATCTCATGTGTAAATGTGTGCTGGTATGACAATAAAGTTCCTTGAATCCTTGAAATTCTGTCATGAAAACAGATTGATTAAAATAGATCGTTTTTAGGGGGAGGAATATATCATGAAACATTTACTTTTTCATTAGATTTACATGAAATGAATCTAATAAACATGTTTTTCCTCAGCATGCAGTACAAAACTAATCTGAGACTCCAACCAGCTTTGTGGTTATCAAGCTGCTGCCATCTCATCAGTATGCATCTCTGATTTCATCATCTTTTCATGAGGTCTGTGTAGATGTGGCCAAACTGGCCAATTCAACAAAATGAGAGGAGGAGTTCCAAGAGAAGTGATCAGTCATTATCTAATTGGCCTTTCTGATGGACTCTATTATTATAGAAAAATCCTATCCACCATGACATAGGAGCTTGATTCAGTAATAGACAAACGTGAAGACTTGTTGATGATTCAACATAAAGATTTCTATTCTGGTCCTGGTCCTGTGATGTGTGTGTGTGTGTGTGTGTTAATCCCTCAGACCAGCACCTGTTTCCAGGTCTCTGTGTGTCCCTGTTATTCTGCCAGCACTTTCCGTTTGGAGTTGAACTCTCTAATCCACTCAGTGAAAGACAGCGTACGTGGTTGGGAGAACAGCCCCGCAGCAGCACATGAGATCAGGCCGAAGGCGAGTCTGTAGTCTGTCCAAAGATGGACTACAGACCCGTCTCCTGCCTGGACTCTCCTGTTGTCTGATAATTGCCGGCCCTGTCTGCAGTCGTGTTTAAGGAAAATGCTTGAGCAATTTTTCTCCTTGCTCTGCATTTATTAGACTTTGAGTATTTTAATGCAAATACGCTGCGTGGAGGTTGATGCTGTACTGGTAATCTGTTTAGTTTCATTCCTTTCTCCTTGTGACGTGCAGATCATACCCAAAGACAATGAAACGCGGTCCACTTTAATGTACAAGTACATCATCCATGAGGATTCAGTGCCTGTCAACAACAACAATGTGATCCAGGAGGACACGTATGAGTGGGCTCTGAAAAGCTGGTCTCCGTGTTCCAAGCCTTGTGCCGGAGGTAATGGATGCATTACCATCACATTAGAAAGAATAATACACAGCTCTCTGCTCTGACAAATATAATTATCTGAATATTATACTCACTGCTCCTGATTCATCATCCTTGTTTTTAAGTGTCATAAATTATACACTTCTATACACTTTTTGTTCCCGTCTTCTCCAGCTGGCGCTGAGTGTTTGTTTGAAGCTGCTGTACATCTCTTGAGCTAAACACCCATGGGTGCTGTGGGTTTTCAATCATATTTTACTCAGATTTCTCAATATATACAATATGCACTCCCCACCTCACAGGACAATGCACACGCACACACAGAACAGCAGACACAACCCGTCTCTACCACGTACACCCCCCTCTGATCCTTCACCAGCAGGAACCTCAACAATGCAACCTTGTAGGCACCAGTTAGATGAGGACCTAGAGTCCAGGAGGGCCTCTTTTTGAGAATCGAACATCCTGGAGTTTAAGGACTTATCAGACGGCAAAAGATCTGAGAAAGGATCTCACAGTTCTGGAAGTTATCACAGTGACAATTGTCTCAGCTTGAATCACTACGTTCATTAGAAACGGTTGAAATCCAGTGTTCACACTGTTCCCCAGCAGAAATGTGCTCCTGCATGTGTGTGTGTGTGATCAGCTAGCTGGACGAGTGGATGAGCGAGTGTTTCTCCTCGCGGCCGTCAACACGCAACAATGTTGATGAAGACTCCCGGCTGTGCTGACTGGCCGTTGTTATGGATTACTTTTATCTGTCACAGGGTTTCAGTACACCAAGTATGGATGTCGAAAGAAAGGGGACACAAAGATGCTCCATCGAGGCTACTGCGACGCCAGCAAGAAACCAAAACCCATCCGCAGAATGTGCAACCTCCAGGACTGCACTCAGCCTCAGTGAGTACACACCTCAGTGCCTCCCCCAGGAAAATACCCTGGACACTTTTTTACAAGCATTGATTTATTGCAAACTGGGACTGAGCTCCATTCTATTAAGATAAAAGGTTGAAGTGGCTTTTCTCACTATGGGCTGAATTTAAATGAGCCTCTAGTGATTGTGGTACAGTGGGAATGGAGTGAAAATAAGCCCCTAATGGCCACAAAAGTCAAGATGTGCTGTGTGAATGGTTGAAATAAGTGTTTTTGTCCCAACACTTCATGTTGTTGAAACAGAAACACCAGATAGAACATGGATTGGAAACACATTGTATTTCCTCCCCACTGGTAAAAGTAGGGTCAGAGGATTGAAACTTTCAAAAATCAATGGACATTATCTTTATTTTAGAGGTGTTTAGGAGAAGGTTTGACTTCTCATATAATTTTAGGACATAGTCAATGACTGGGTAGTAGATATACTATGTGTACATAATATATATAGTATATGTAGAGAGGTGGTATAAAATCCATAATTTGCAGTATTGATATACATAGTGAACCAGTAAATTTGGACAACAGGAATGTTGTTTTTTGCTAATTCAGCAGATTAAATACCTGACAAATCAAAGTCCTACTTTCCTGCTTTAGTTCTACTTGATGCTGATGCAACTTGCTGAGCCAGAAACTTGCTGGTCTGATTTTTTGTTGTCGACTTAATAACTGTAACTGTGCTTTATTTGTAGTGAAAAAGTCAAACTCTGTTTGGAGCTGTAGATATGTTTTGGAGAGCGATGGACATGAGCAGTTGGCATAACTATCACCTATCTCCTAGATGTTCTGTGACAGTTCTAGCTGTTGGGATCTGTCTTTTTTCTCAGCTGGGCTAGGGGAGGTATTATGTGCACTCTTAGATATGCTTTGAGAGTTTCCCACAAGGCTCCTGTGGTCACATCAGACGTGTCATTTGTTTCAAAAAAGAATAATGATGTGGTCTCAGGGAGTTTGTGAAGGACTCACCAGCTAAAAAATGTGAATTAAATCCCAGTGTTTCAAAGTTGGGCTGTTACTGGGAAAATGATATCTAAAGAAGTGGGAGCATTATCAGAAACCACTGCACTGTGATAGTCACATGAAGTAATCTGTTATCTATCTGTACTGGACACAATCAAAGGAAAATGGTCAAACTACAAGTAAAGAAGTGAGTAATTGCATTACTGAAAACAATTTGTTGTAACAAGAGAAAATCAAACCACACCAATATTTACAGCTTTTCCAGAGGAAGTAAGATGGGAGCGATTGGCTGAACTTTCCTTTGAGATGAATGAATGAATGAATGAAGAGTCATTTCATCTTGAAATGAATCACGCACAAGGACATCCGTCCATCCACTCTGGTTCAGATCACAACCCTAACCCTACATGTAAACTCGATTAAGGATTAATTCACATGTATGATGAAACACTGAAGAACATAAATTAAAATTAGTACTAAGGAGAAATTGAGTTAATGGTCTTAATGAAACTTAATGGAGTCATTCATTCAGTGCTCAGTAGTGTTTAAACCCTCAGAGACCTTGCTGGTCGGTAAATGTCCACAAAGCTTATGCAGGGACGATTTCACACTGTGTCCCTAAATCTGCTGCACTGAGTGCCTGAACATGTCCTTTCAGTTTGACTTGTTAGGAGAGCAATGACTTAAATCCCTCCAAATCATTTCCAAATGATGACAGCTGGCGAGAGGCCAGATGAGGTGAGTGAAAAACAGCCTCTGAACTATTTATAGATGCTGCGGTCGTAACGGTGTGAAATTAAAAGATTTGTGTGGAAATGAATGCGTTGGCAGAGGTGATGGAGTCTCAGTGCAGCACCATGACAGGGATGTCCTGCATGTTAAAGAACTGGTCAGAGAAAGCAGGATTTAAGCTGATTAGTGGAGGAGGCTATAAAACACCACGACGAGAGCAAAGTTTGATGGCAGCTGCCTTTAAAAAAAACTGCATCCAGAGTCATCCATCCACATGTCACTGCTGCATGAGACCGTTGGTCTTGGTTATCAGCCAACCTCCGTACTGGGACAATCGAGGACTTCACAGACCCCCCCACCATGGGCGGCCCTATGGAGCAAACAGTACTGCACCATTGACCTGTGTCAGCTTTTAATTCAATTCAATTCAATTCAATTCAATTCAATTCAATTTTATTTGTATAGCCCAATATCACAACAGAGTGTCTCATAGTGCTTTACAAAGTTCACTGAAATAAACAAGTGTAAGCGAACAAACAATCTAATAAAGAGTCCAGCAGTCGATGAGGCCAGTGGATCAGTCCGATGGATCAGTCCGAGGCATCACCTGCCCTTTATGACCCTCCTTCTTCGGGAAGGAAAAACTCAAAAAACCCAAAAACCCAGTGGGAAAAGAGAAACCTCTGGGAGCACCACAGTGAAGGTCCAAGCCATTAGATTTATTAAATAACAGTCAAGAGGCAGAGACACTAAATAAAACAGAATCCCCTGAAGGCAGCAGGACCTAGCAGTCCACAACCAAAGGCCTCAGAGCAAATGGAGCCTGGAGCCTTTATCCACTTCCATTCCTGGGCCTGATGCCTGTCATTCAGGGAATCAAGGCTAATCAGGTGTAGAAGAGCTGGGCGGAGCTACAGAGAGGCAAGGAAAAGGGACAAACAGCCCAGAGACACATGAATCTGTAACAATCGATCTATCAATCTTTATTTATATTGCGCCAATTCACAAGTGTTTTCTCAAGACGCTTTACGTAAAGAGCAGGTCAGACCAACCTCTTTAATTAAGAGAGAGACCCAACGATTCAGGAACAGTAACAGTAACATACACAGCAGTATGTGAAGGTTCCTCCGGCCGTCCTCTTCAGGTTTAAACCAAAGGAAACAGGAGAAACGACCCAGGACTACAGTGTGGCTGAAAAAGATAAGATTACAGCACTGATGATGTAGAGAAGTATCTCGAACAATAAGTCTCCAGCTAACTGCTGCTTCCTGTGTAGCCCCTGCTGGTAAAAGACTGATTACTGTGCAGTCCATTAAGAGTTTCTCGTAGTCACTCAAATGTGAAAAACTGGAGTAGAAACATGTTTAATCCTCTAACAACAAGCTACAACAGCTCAGATTTACTTTGACTCAGAATTTCAGGCCCTTGTTGTTCAGAGAACCCAGCAGCACTGAAAACGACATGCAGACGGGCTAATCAGTCTTAACAAGGTCTGTGACTGTTGTTTACTTCACGTACTGTCGTTTGATGCCAGTGTGGCCTCTAAATAAAGAGGTTTACATAGTCTGGATAAACTTCCGCCCCGTTTCAAAATGATGACTTGAGTATCTTGCACTGACGAGGTAGAAACTGTGTTTATTAGAGTCAGGTAGTAACAAACTGCTATTCTCCTTAAAGAGGATCATTGCCGATCAGCGCTTACAGCACCGGAGAGTTCCTTCAGTGACAGACTTCACCCTCTGTGGGAGAAGGAGCACTAAAGGAGCACGTGGGACAGTCTGACTGCCACACATGTATGCCCAAAATCTCATTCATCATTCACATCACAGAGAATATTTGATGTGAAGCAGTGTCTGATCATTTCTACCAGACAAACTGTGAATTAGGGTGAGGATCAACATGCTGTAGACAAAGGCTGGATAACCACCCTGCAGTTATGAGGCTGTATGAGGCCAGATACAGTCATCACACTGCAGCCTGGTTCGATGGTTTGAGTGGATACCAGCCACGAGTCTCTGTTGGGTCCAAAGTGCAGAATGATGAAGCACCGCACACATTTAGTCCTCGGCAGTGATGCATTGAGAGTTTTATGTCGGTCCTGCAAAACTAAAGACTTTGCATGTGTTAGTTTAGTGAACATTGAATCTGAGGAGTCAAGGGACTAATGAGAGGCTGTTTTTTACTCAGATAGATGAATGGATCTCCTGCCCCCACTGCTGCTTGGAAACTACGTCCAGGGCTCTTTCACTTGGAATGAAGTGTTTATGATTCATTATTGATTGATTCCTACAGGAGAAAACAAGTTCATTCACTATCAACATCTGTCAGACAGCACTGTTACTGCTGATACTGCAGTACAGACAGCACTGTTACTGCTGATACTGCAGTACAGACAGCACTGTTACTGCTGATACTGCAGTACAGACAGCACTGTTACTGCAGTACAGACAGCACCGTTACTGCTGATACTGCAGTACAGACAGCACTGTTACTGCTGATACTGCAGTACAGACAGCACTGTTACTGCTGATACTGCAGTACAGACAGCACCGTTACTGCTGATACTGCAGTACAGACAGCACTGTTACTGCAGTACAGACAGCACCGTTACTGCTGATACTGCAGTACAGACAGCACTGTTACTGCTGATACTGCAGTACAGACAGCACCGTTACTGCTGATACTGCAGTACAGACAGCACCGTTACTGCTGATACTGCAGTACAGACAGCACTGTTACTGCTGATACTGCAGTACAGACAGCACTGTTACTGCAGTACAGACAGCACCGTTACTGCTGATACTGCAGTACAGACAGCACTGTTACTGCTGATACTGCAGTACAGACAGCACTGTTACTGCAGTACAGACAGTACCGTTACTGCTGATACTGCAGTACAGACAGCACTGTTACTGCTGATACTGCAGTACAGACAGCACCGTTACTGCTGATACTGCAGTACAGACAGCACTGTTACTGCTGATACTGCAGTACAGACAGCACTGTTACTGCTGATACTGCAGTACAGACAGCACCGTTACTGCTGATACTGCAGTACAGACAGCACTGTTACTGCAGTACAGACAGCACCGTTACTGCTGATACTGCAGTACAGACAGCACTGTTACTGCTGATACTGCAGTACAGACAGCACCGTTACTGCTGATACTGCAGTACAGACAGCACTGTTACTGCTGATACTGCAGTACAGACAGCACTGTTACTGCAGTACAGACAGCACTGTTACTGCTGATACTGCAGTACAGACAGCACCGTTACTGCTGATACTGCAGTACAGACAGCACTGTTACTGCAGTACAGACAGCACTGTTACTGCTGATACTGCAGTACAGACAGCACTGTTACTGCTGATACTGCAGTACAGACAGCACCGTTACTGCTGATACTGCAGTACAGACAGCACTGTTACTGCTGATACTGCAGTACAGACAGCACTGTTACTGCAGTACAGACAGCGCCGTTACTGCTGATACTGCAGTACAGACAGCACTGTTACTGCAGTACAGACAGCGCCGTTACTACTGATACTGCAGTACAGACAGCACCATTACTGCTGATACTGCAGTACAGACAGCACTGTTACTGCAGTACAGACAGCACCGTTACTGCTGATACTGCAGTACAGACAGCACTGTTACTGCAGTACAGACAGCACCGTTACTGCTGATACTGCAGTACAGACAGCACTGTTACTGCAGTACAGACAGCACCGTTACTACTGATACTGCAGTACAGGCAGCACTGATACTGCTGATACTGCAGTACAGACAGCACTGATACTGCTGATACTGCAGTACAGACAGCACTGTTACTGCAGTACAGACAGCACCGTTACTGCTGATACTGCAGTACAGACAGCACTGTTACTGCAGTACAGACAGCACCGTTACTACTGATACTGCAGTACAGACAGCACTGTTACTGCAGTACAGACAGCACCGTTACTACTGATACTGCAGTACAGACAGCACTGATACTGCTGATACTGCAGTACAGACAGCACTGTTACTGCTGATACTGCAGTACAGACAGCACTGTTACTGCTGATACTGCATACTACAGGGAGCTAGGGATACTGCTCTTCTTCTCCTGTTTCTACTTTTACTACATTTTATGTATTTAAGTACTTTCACTTATAAAGAAGAATGACTTTTGCTTGTAATGGGGTATTTGGGGTATTTGGGGTAATTCTTGTATTGGTACCAAAGATCTAAATACTTATTCCCTCCCTCTCCCTCTGAAACGTGAAGCTTTTTGTTAAAAACTGGCTCTAAATGCTCTGTTATCTCTTCCAGGTGGATCTCGGAGGAATGGGAACACTGTACCAAAACCTGTGGCAGCCTGGGCTTCCAGATCCGCACCGTTCGCTGCGTGCAGTTCCTCCATGACGGCACCAACCGCTCGGTCCACAGCAAGTACTGCAGCGGGGAGAAGCCGGAGAGCCGGAGGCCCTGTAACAGAGTCCCATGTCCGGCCCAGTGGAGGACTGGAGCCTGGTCAGAGGTTCAGTATCTACGATATCGTGCTCGTTAGACTCTCAGGTCCTTTAGCCACTGATCCATCTGGTTTGACTCTTATGGTGCTTTTCCACTAGCACCTACCTGGCTCGACTCGGCTCGACTTGACTCGGTCTGTAGGGTTCTCCACCAGGTGATAGTTCCTGGTACCAGGTATTATTAGTTAGTACCTCCTCTGCCGGGGTTCCAAGCGAGCTGAGTGGAGCTGAAACTGTGACGTCACCAGACTGCAGGCCACCGATTGGCCGGGGAGCGACGTCACTGGATGAGTCATGAGAGCGATCAAAGCCTCCGTCTTTAAACCTGGAAACAGTTTTTATTATTCCTGTGAACGAGGTGAACGGATCCACACAAACCAAACGCTCCACGTCCTCAGTTGTGTTTGTGTTTGTGTCGCATACAAATGAACCACCGGAGCTTCAGGCCGCCTCGCTATGACGACCCCCCCACTTTGAGCCGGTACGCTACTGTAATGGAAACCAACCAAACCGAGTACAGTAGAGGAGAGTAGAGCTAAAACTGTGTGATGGAAAGGTGCCATTAGTGTCACCTCTTCTCCAGTGAACTACGTGTCCTGTAGGGTGGTGTTGGCACAGCAGCAGCCTGAATGTGCCGATGTGATGGTCATTTCTTAAGTTGATGAGACTAAAAATAAAACATGAGGCACCTGATATTTAATTATGAGCGGCGTCACATCTCGCCTGGAAACACGTCAGTTTTAGTTCCTCCGTTTCACCAAATGAGACCTTTGAAACCGCTGAAAAATCCAATAAATCAGGCGTCCAGCTGAGAGGTGGAGAGCAGAGACCAGCTAATGAGAAGAGATGCGATTCTTCATGCCAGTGGTTCATTTGTGTTCACATTTTAGACTGCAGGGCTTATCTCCATGCTGGATCTTGGCTCTTTATGTGTGTATGCATATCTGAGCTCTCGGTGACAGCAGTGTGGTATAACGACAAAATAACAGCAGTTTTACTTCCTTTGATAAATTGTGTTCTTATCTATTTGTCAGTTGATAGAAGGTCAGTGGCATACATTCTTAGTAATACATTTGACACTTTCTAGGGTTTTAAATTGATTCATTTATCTTGGATCATTCTCAGAAACTGTATTTGTATTAATGTTGATGATGCAGCAGTCACTTCATTTAAAGATGCAATGTGTAAGCCTTGGCCACCTGCTTCAAAACAACAGAGGGCAGCATTTCACTGCTGTCACACCCCACATCTCACTCCTCACTGCCACAGGCCTCAAGCAAACCAACCTCAGCCACACTGCAGGCCACTGCCAAGTGCTTCAGCAACCGCTGTTACTGATCGGGGTAACTTCAGTACGGGCTGAGGCTAGCTGGTTAGCATGCTAACTTCAGTAGAGATCTGTGCAACTCAGAACATGGACATTCTGGACACATCTAAACTAATGATTCTTCACATTATGTTGATATTGTTTATTTTCAATTGTTTTAAACTCAAATTCTGGCAATTTCTTACAGCATGTACCTTTTAAAGCAAACTGGCCCCTTTACATCCAGAGCTGAGCTTCTGTCTTCAGTTTTTCTTTGTTAATTTGTTGTGTAGATATCTCAGAAACTACTGACAATAACTTGTTAAAATTTGTGGAAGAGTTAAGTCACAAGAACCCACTCATGGTCCTGAAGCCTGATAGTTGTTTTGTACAAACCTGATAAACTGTGGCGATGCCCCCTCTAACAGACTCTGTAACCTGCTGTGAAGTCATTCTGATGCAAAGTAAAAACAACCACCACCAAAGGAAGCTTCCAGTTATCCAGGACACAATATGTTTGGGTAGTAAGTGGTGGATTCCATTCCTGGCACATTTCCTTCTGTGTTTCCAGGCTCCACACTGATAGTTCTGTCAGGTCAGCTGCGCAGTGAAACATTTTGTTTCGAGGTGAAGACTGAACTCCAAGTTGGCTTGTTATCACTCAGTTATCTTGACATTTGCTGCTCCTGTGTGACCTGCCTCCTCCCGGTGCTTGTCACTCATCCACAGTGCTCCGTGACCTGTGGAGAGGGGATGGAGAGGCGTCTGGTCACTTGCCGGATCGGAGAGCAGTGTAATGGAGAAAAACCTGAAACTGTGAGGCCGTGCAGACCAGGAACATGCCATGGTAAGCATGTCATTTCTTAAAAATGTTTACTGCCTTTTCAAGCCAACACTCATAACATGACAGAGTTTCTTTTCAATTGGATGAATCAACATTCAGCATGTTTTGCCTCCTTCAAAATATAAGCCGGTAAATATTGTGCACGTCATTAGTCTCAACACAATAAGCTGCAAAACACTTTTGTCGATTCCTTCCAAACACAGAACATGCATTATCCTGACCCTCCAGGCAGCCGTTGGTTTCCATTTCTTTAAAATCAATCACCAGATTCTTGAAGGTTGCTCAAGATGTTTAATTCATCACAGTGAAAATTAAGTCCATTTTCATTTGTTTTAACGTTCCATTATTGTTGAGCAGTAAATGCTGTTCATGTGCAGATTTCCAGGAGAAGTCTGAATTACACAACGCAAAGGTGTGACAACAGTTTCTATGACTTACAGAAATGAATGGAAAACAACAGCTGCTACTTTACAACAAAGGAAGGCTCTTCTCTCAGCAGTCTGTCCTTTCATTTCATTTTAAAACATGAGAAACTCTGTGGTTTCATGTCTGTAGGGATGCTTTTCTGTGGTTGTAGTAATGAAGAGAGTAGCCCAAGGTTCATTCAAGAAGTTTATGTAGGTTTACGAGCTCGGAGTCTAACATCACAGGCATAGATGAGACTAAAGAATACAGAGCAAAGCTTTCACATATATATAGGATTCCACAAACAAGAACTGGTTTCAGGTATGTGAGGGGGTGCCCCAAAGATGGACTTAACCTTTACATGTGCTGACCATCGTCCAGACAAAGTGGAGTCAGGAAGATAGAATGCTGTATGTTATCTAGGACACATGTTACATGAAAAAGACATTCTAACAATGTCCATCAGCAGTTCACCACCAAACATACTGACTAAGTTGGTCACTTTGTCTGTGTGGTCAAATCACTCCCTGTTACATCTGAGACCTCAGCCACTAACATTTCTGTCCACTGTACCACAAAAAGATCTCTGTATGGGTGAGGATTCACAACTTACAGGTTAAAATCTTTGCGGTAAGTCGAAACGACCTTTTCAAACATCCCCAGGTCTTTGTCTTTTAGAGAAACGGCAGCTTCCTCTCATGTCACACTCATACATGAGAGGACACAGCGTTCAGCAGGAAGAGCATCATTCTGCTGAATGCACCGTGGCTGAAATGTGCTGCGAGCACTCAGCTGTGATGAAAGCGCTGCGTCTGTGCTCTGTAATGCAGCCACTTCCACTCAGCCTGTGTGACCTCTTTTCAAGGCCAGCCACCTCTCAACACTTTTCAGCGCTGTGTGACATGAGCTGGGCTCACACTATGTGCTCTTTGACTTTCAGATGAGCCATGTAATGGAGACAAGTCCATCTTCTGCCAAATGGAGGTCCTAGCCCGATACTGCTCCATCCCAGGCTACAACAAGTTGTGCTGCGACTCGTGCAGCAGGCGCAGCGGTGCTCTGTCTCTCTTCTCAGAGGCGGCTGAGACGGAGGAGCACGTCCGCTTGGGATCAGCCTCTCAGCTGCTGGAGACCTTAACGGCCTCTGTAGCGGCCAACGGCACTCGCAGCGCAAAACAAGGTTCAGGCAAAGGGTCCTCCATGTCAGGCACCGCAGCCAAACGCATCATCACCCCCGCCCCCCTTAGGAAAACCCCCTCAAAGATCACTACAGCGCCAAGGCGGGTTTCAAGACACATGGGCCTCACTGGCAGGAAGCCGCCCGCCGTGGCATCCCCCCCACCGGCAGATCCAACTGGGGGTCGAAGGTCAAGCAGCCTGACGGACGGCCGGGGGCCCACGACGTATTCCGAAGTTCAGAGATGAAAGTGACGCCCTTCAGGACTCGTCATGTACAGCAGATACTCCTGAGTCTTCTCATCCCAAAAACACCTTAGAGAGAAAAGTGCTGGTTCACTTTGTTGTCCCCTTTCACCTCTGATATTGACTTTAAAGATGACCGTGGCATATCCCACAGAGCCCCCAGAGGATTTGGACTTCCATAGCAGTTTTGCTTTGCTTTCATACTTTATATTGAGGAGGAAAAAAATGCAATCATTTCAAGGTAAAAGGGCACATGGTCTGCAGGGAATTTTTATGCATGTCGAATGAAAAGCTTAATGAAACACAGATGCAGCAGTTCATCGTGAATCATTTTAGGGATATAAAATAACCAAAGGACAGATTAATATTCAAAAGGAGCATCCACTCTGCTACGCTGGCTCCAGACCGTTCATGTCTCACAAATATCACAAAGAAATGGTTGAAAGGTTGCCAAAAAATGTGAGTATGAAGCTTGACTCACACACAATTCATATAGAAGTGCATATAGAAAAGAGCAGACTTTCTATGAGATAAAGCAGTGAAACCATGAGGAAATGGTGTAGTTCTTTCTCTGTTTTAGTGGCGCTCTACACTTTCTATGGAAATGGGTATTTATAAAGGTTCCTGTAAATACTGTACATGAAAATATCACTATTATTTTAAGAAGTTGAGGAAACTTTCAAACACCCTTTTAATCCATTTGACTAGGACAGATCGCCGATGTAGGTCCGAGAAATACATTTATTTTCTAAATAAGAACCTCGATACCACTCTCATATTTGCACAGTAAATTTGAAGCTTAGTATAAACAGCTAACTAGCCCTTTTCTTCATGCTAAGCTAACCGTCTCCTGTGCAGACACGAGACTGGCATCGATCACCTCTTTTTTCCTAAAATGTCAAACTATTCCTTTAACCCATCTCGCGCATGCAACGTCATCCCAGACTTTGACCTTTGCCTTAATCACAAGTGCGTGGTGCCAGCCAGTCGGCCTTCCTCAGTCTTCCTGTTGGGCTCTTTGTCCACGTGTTTGCTCAGTAGGGTTGAAGTTATTTGGTCGAGGGGGACTATGTAGGGAATACCTGTCGTCAGTCCCGTAGGTTTATTTTACACAGCCGGTGGCGCCTCTTGTTCAGCTCCAACAGACTCAACTGGTGTGAAAGTTTCACCGAGCAGCTGAAACGTGGTGGGGGATTTCTGCTGTGATGTGACCCAGAGAGACAACAGGTTGAAATGCTGTCTAGTGAATTTGCAGATTATTTTTTATCATGACATATACTTTTAATTTCAAACACTTAAAGCTTCAATAAGCGTTTATTGACCACTAGGGGTCAGAAGGACTCCCCAACAAGCTGACAGTACCACAGTTCTGACAAGCCATCCACCTACCAGGTGCTAATGGCTTGCCAGTTGGCAAACCGCTTTATATTTCCACATCCGGCAGAAGCAGAGCGACCTGAGTCCACCTGATGAAAGTGGTCACTGTCCAGCTTCAGTCTCACCACGTCTCTGCTGCTGCTGGGTGGTCCATCTTCTTCACCAGCTGCTTGTTCAGTTTTGATGCTGCCTGCTTTATCTGGATGTTCATTCTCAGTGGCTTCAGAGCTGTGAGTGACCCAATTCACATTTCACTCATTTCATCTTATTTCGACATCAAAAATCTCGCTTAATCGAGCTTAAAGCTCGTTCCACCCTCTCACATCCAGTCTGAACGTTATTGTAGGTTTTGTGTTTTCAGGAGCCTCATTGTCAAAGACTATTACTGTAAGTGGAACATGCTTTTCCCAAGTATTTCCTAAATGGCTTTTTTAAGGTGGAACAAGGTTCAGGACAGGGAAAGCTATTTATTTAAAAAAAAAAAAAAAAAAAAAGGATTTCGTCACAACCACCATGCATTTGACTGCAATAGCAAAGACACAGTTTCGTGTTTTCAGCAAAGAAATAGCTCGCAACTATTCACACTCACTCCTGTGTGCCAATGTATAGTACCTGTATATAGCATTGAGTACAGAAATATTTATTGAGAGTTCAACGGTTCTGTTTTGTTTTTACAGTATGTGCAGCACCAGCTGGCCAATAAGCTGCAGCAGATAAACCATCAAAGCCTGATCACAGTCATCACCAGCATTTCCTTTCTTCCACATTTTAAAAATTTAAACAGATTTCTTCTTTTTAAAGATACATGATAGACTAGAAATCACATTGTTTTTTGCAAACAATTAGATGTAAATATACATGCTCAATTTTGAGATGTTTTACTTGTTGCCAGAAAGCTGTTTTTTCCACAGCTGTTTAGTTGTTAACAGAGCTGTCACATCACAGGAACATGTACTGACCAGTCAAACGCTTTATTTTAACCATTAAAACAGAAATAGTGTAGAAGCAGTAAAGTTGTTTTATGCTGTGTAGTTGTCAGTGTTGTCTAACCATTTGACACCCCCCCCCCCCGTTCTTTCACAGCCTTAACTTGCTGCCTGTATAACATTGCTGCTAATTTTATGCAGAGCGTGGAATGATAAATAGGCTAGTTGTAGAAGTTACACTGACAATCCCTGAGCCTCAGACAGATGTCACTGCATGTACTGTACCAGAGCCCCTGTGCTGTCCGTGCATTAAAGTATTACGATTGTCGTGACTGTGAGCCTCTCTGCTCTCTTGGCTTTTCTCTGTATTTGTGTACACTACTGATTCTGTTTGGTGTATTGGGGAGCACATAGCAATAAAAGATATGATTGACTACTTGTCTTTCTGTCAGGCTTTCTGCACCATCATGTCTGAATGTGTGACGCCCAATATTACAGCATGAAGGAAGGATCTGGTACGCGATCATTGTACATACATGCTCATTAGTGAGCTAGGCTAGCTACTCTCCTTGTTTCCAGGCTAACCCAGGCTAACCCCCCCTGGCTCCAGCTCCATATTCATCACACAAGCATCGTATCAGTTTCATCACCTGAATCTCAGAAATAATGCAAATAAGCATGTTTGACAAAATGTCAAACGGTGGGGGGGGGGGTGTACAAAGGTTACCACTTGTGTCTCATGGCTTTATGTGTTTGATAGTTTGTGGAGGAGCTCTCTCATTAAGAACAAAACGTATGCAGGACATGTAACCCAAGCCTACATGTAAATGTTTGCTACATCTTAATGTGTTCTTAACATGTTCCTGTGAAGACGACTTGTCATCCAAACTGTGGGTATGGGTTGTCTTGTGGGTTGATAATGTTCAGTAATGTGTTTGAAGCTCAACCCCCCCTCACTGAGGCTGAAGTCACTGCTCAGTCTTGTGCGTCAGCAGGACTTGGCGGTAAAACAGTCGTCTGTATAAAAATGTTGGTGACACCAATTTTTGACTCATGATGATGAAGACGTTCATTCAGCACCAGTCTGTTAAAGCTTGAGCTGGGATGATTGATTTCTAGGAAAATTAATGAAAACAAGATCCTGTTCAGAAATCACCAGAACACAAACGCAGGACGACACACGGCGGAAATGTGACATCAGCTTTCTAAATGACAATGACAATGAATAATCACAATGAATTAAGGCAAAAAAAAAAATCTACAAAGCACCGTGCTTGGTTCCTGACAAGGACAAAGGTGGACAAAGGTTGTGGTTTGTCTTTGAAAAGTTTTTCAATGAAAACCACTGATCATTTAAATCATGAAGAATTCCCCATGATTACCGTCGTTTCCTCCCTGTCTTGCCTCAGTCTCCTGCTCCTAAATGAGGTTGACATTTGCTGCACTAATCACATCTCTGTGTTCATCGATTTACACTCACAGTTATGTTCAGAGACATTTAGACTCTCAAACATGCTTTGTACTGTCTGTTACCCAGAGACACATTTCACACGTCTTATTACTTCTAGTCAAAGGGTTTAATTGTCTGATACGCTACAAGTATCAAGGGAATATGTAAAGTTACAGCGTTCAGTTTTGATCTTCCATGTTTGTGGCATCAGTTTGTGTTTGGCCCTTCATAAAGAAAGAGAGGAAGAACTGCACTAAGCCAAGACCACAACCCTGTGCAACACCTCTAGGATGAACTGGACTTGATCACCAACGCCAGTCACACCTCTAAAGACTTCTAGAGGCCACAGCACTTATCAATCAATCAATCAATCAATCAATCAATCAATCAATCAATCAATCAATCAATCAATCAGTCTTTATTTATATAGCACCAATTCACAACAGTGTTATCTCAAGACTCTTTCCATAAAGAGCAGGTCTAGACCAAACTCTTTAATTAGAGAGAGACCCAACGATTCAGGAATTCAACATTAAGGATTCAAGAATCCCCACATGAGCAGCATCAGATATTATATTAGGACACAGTGGAGGAAGAACTCCCCTTTAACAGGAAGAAACCTGGAACAGAACCAGGATCAATGTGGGCAGAGAGAGAGAGAGAGAGAGAGAGAGAGAGAGAGAGAGAGAGAGAGAGAGAGAGAGAGAGACAACACAAACAGCAACCAACATGCATCAACTAACAGCAGCTATAGCACTGACAATAGGAGTGTGACTAATAAATCAGCAATATGGTATTATTGATATGGTATTATTGTACAGAAACTTCACTGGACTGTATCTGGTCTGTAGTACAGCAACAGAATCTACACACATAGTGTCCTCGGAAACACCGCACAAAGCCTGCGAGGCCATGTGCAGCCAGATTATCAGCTACAACACACATCACTGTGCCCCTGATACACTGACCAACACTATACAATACAATAAAGTATAATAAACTATACAATAAAGATGCCATCCTGTTCAAGAGTGCGCAAATCTTTCAACAAAGGTGAAAGAACCTTTTCATAACCACACCTCTCCAGACCTTGTACTTTACATAGCAGAGCTAACTGTATTACATGCAGGCTGGACCTGTACTGACTGGGTACATTGGCAAGCAACCAGTAGACTGCACAAAGCTCGTGGATCTTTCTAGCTGTGCCCAAAGGATTAGCAAGTTCAATGTCATCCACATACAAAATCAGTGACAATTTTAGCTCTCCTGCTTCTGACAGTAACTGATTTTCTTTGAAATATGTTCCATCCTCATGAGACATGTACATTCCAGGTGTTGATGGTTTTGCCTCTTGAATCTTGACAAGGAGATCAGTACTTTTAAACATAGTTTGAAGCATCTGTAGTATTGGAACATACACTGCTGTGTGTCCCCCAGAATCTAAAGTATACTGCACTGGCATTACCAGAGGGTAGTTACTTCTGACAAATGTTTTCCTTCGCTTGGCAGTGGAAAGTTCTGCACCTTCTGTAGTAGCACTAACAAAAACATTACTTGTCATGATGGCTTCCACTAGTTCATTAAGAAGGCCATCACTGATAGACTGATCGTGTTCTTGAAAAACTCTAATGACAGAGTCTCTCACAAGAGGCTGGGACAATGAGAATATATGTGACAAGTTTTCAACTATGTCCTGTACAGCCATCTCTGATACATGGAGAACACTGTGCATTTTTAAGAACAGTGAGGCCAAATTGTTTCTCAGTTGAATTTGCAATTCACCTGTGTCTTCTGACACAGAAGGACTACATTCAGGACCATCAATCTCAGTCAAATTTGAAGAGGGACCACTCTCGTCAGTTTGACTCTGCACTGTTTGGCTGTCAATGTCTGTCAAGACAATTCCATTCTTAAAATCTGACACATCACAGTCTGGGTGAGTCCTACTTTTATGTGCATTGAAGGAGGAATACACATTAGTACGGTAATGATAATTTTTGAATGGACAATCCACCATCTCATGTTGTTTTAAATGTGTCCTTAGATGGCTAAGGAGACTTTTATCATTAAATGGTTGCTTGAATCCACACAAAGGACAGATGAATAACACACATGCTACTTGATTTCCACAGGCTGCAACTGTCAGAGTATGCAAACGTGTTAAGTGAATTTTCAGTGCATTTACCGATTGAAACGTGCATATACAGTCATCATAGAGACAAGGCAATGGACAGATTGAAGAAAAATTGCTATGACGCAAGCGATAGTGTTCAAGCAACTTCCCCCTTTTATCAAAGACAGCAGCGCAAAGTTTACATGTCCACGACATTAGATAATAATGCTCCCCCAAATGAGACAGGTTTTTAAATTAACCTACGTACTGTGCACCAACAACTAACAAGTCCGATTTTAACAATTCATTTATCCAATAAAGAAGAACTCACAAAAAGACAACTTCACTATGTTACAGCAAACGAGCGGAAAATCATCGCCGTTACCTCTAATTAGACACGTCCCCAGCCTCCACAGCCTCCCCAGCCTCCCCAGCCTCCACAGCCTCCACAGCACACCGGGAACTACCAGAGAACTACACAACCAGCTTCCACTGCAGGAGCAGTTGGCATTTTGTGTAGAAAATAATGCAAAACAACATTAAAGTGAGGTACAAAGTCGTTAACTTACCAGATAAGCGCGCTGAGAGAAAGCAGCAACGTGATGGCGGTCAGGAGCGGAAGCTAGATGAACAGGTAGAGAAACGTGATGGGGGTCAGGTGCTGACAGGAGCTGAAGCTAGATGAACAGGTAGAGAAACGTGCTGGGGGTCAGGAGCTGACAGGAGCTGAAGCTAGATGAACAGGTAGAGAAACGTGATGGGGGTCAGGTGCTGACAGGAGCGGAAGCTAGATGAACAGGTAGAGAAACGTGATGGGGTCAGGAGCTGACAGGAGCAGAAGCTAGATGAACAGGTAGAGAAACGTGATGGGGTCAGGAGCTGACAGGAGCAGAAGCTAGATGAACAGGTAGAGAAACGTGATGGGGGTCAGGACAGGAGCTGAAGCTAGATGAACAGGTAGAGAAACGTGATGGGGTCAGGACAGGAGCTGAAGCTAGATGAACAGGTAGAGAAACGTGATGGGGTCAGGACAGGAGCTGAAGCTAGATGAACAGGTAGAGAAACGTGATGGGGTCAGGACAGGAGCTGAAGCTAGATGAACAGGTAGAGAAACGTGCTGGGGGTCAGGACAGGAGCAGAAGCTAGATGAACAGGTAGAGAAACGTGATGAGGGTCAGGACAGGAGCTGAAGCTAGATGAACAGGTAGAGAAACGTGCTGGGGGTCAGGACAGGAGCTGAAGCTAGATGAACAGGTAGAGAAACGTGATGGGGTCAGGACAGGAGCTGAAGCTAGATGAACAGGTAGAGAAACGTGCTGGGGGTCAGGACAGGAGCTGAAGCTAGATGAACAGGTAGAGAAACGTGCTGAGGGTCAGGACAGGAGCTGAAGCTAGATGAACAGGTAGAGAAACGTGATGGGGTCAGGAGCTGACAGGAGCTGAAGCTAGATGAACAGGTAGAGAAACGTGATGGGGGTCAGGACAGGAGCAGAAGCTAGATGAACAGGTAGAGAAACGTGATGAGGGTCAGGACAGGAGCTGAAGCTAGATGAACAGGTAGAGAAACGTGATGGGGTCAGGAGCTGACAGGAGCTGAAGCTAGATGAACAGGTAGAGAAACGTGATGGGGGTCAGGAGCTGACAGGAGCTGAAGCTAGATGAACAGGTAGAGAAATGTGCTGGGGGTCAGGTGCTGACAGGAGCGGAAGCTAGATGAACAGGTAGAGAAACGTGCTGGGGGTCAGGACAGGAGCTGAAGCTAGATGAACAGGTAGAGAAACGTGCTGGGGGTCAGGACAGGAGCTGAAGCTAGATGAACAGGTAGAGAAACGTGATGGGGGTCAGGACAGGAGCTGAAGCTAGATGAACAGGTAGAGAAACGTGCTGGGGGTCAGGACAGGAGCTGAAGCTAGATGAACAGGTAGAGAAACGTGATGGGGGTCAGGACAGGAGCTGAAGCTAGATGAACAGGTAGAGAAACGTGATGGGGGTCAGGACAGGAGCTGAAGCTAGATGAACAGGTAGAGAAACGTGATGGGGGTCAGGTGCTGACAGGAGCTGAAGCTAGATGAACAGGTAGAGAAACGTGCTGGGGGTCAGGACAGGAGCTGAAGCTAGATGAACAGGTAGAGAAACGTGATGGGGGTCAGGTGCTGACAGGAGCTGAAGCTAGATGAACAGGTAGAGAAACGTGATGGGGGTCAGGTGCTGACAGGAGCTGAAGCTAGATGAACAGGTAGAGAAACGTGATGGGGGTCAGGTGCTGACAGGAGCTGAAGCTAGATGAACAGGTAGAGAAACGTGATGGGGGTCAGGACAGGAGCTGAAGCTAGATGAACAGGTAGAGAAACGTGATGGGGGTCAGGACAGGAGCTGAAGCTAGATGAACAGGTAGAGAAACGTGCTGGGGGTCAGGACAGGAGCTGAAGCTAGATGAACAGGTAGAGAAACGTGATGGGGGTCAGGTGCTGACAGGAGCTGAAGCTAGATGAACAGGTAGAGAAACGTGATGGGGGTCAGGACAGGAGTTGAAGCTAGATGAACAGGTAGAGAAACGTGATGGGGGTCAGGACAGGAGCTGAAGCTAGATGAACAGGTAGAGAAACGTGATGGGGGTCAGGACAGGAGCTGAAGCTAGATGAACAGGTAGAGAAACGTGCTGGGGGTCAGGACAGGAGCTGAAGCTAGATGAACAGGTAGAGAAACGTGATGGGGGTCAGGACAGGAGCTGAAGCTAGATGAACAGGTAGAGAAACGTGATGGGGTCAGGACAGGAGCTGAAGCTAGATGAACAGGTAGAGAAACGTGATGGGGGTCAGGACAGGAGCTGAAGCTAGATGAACAGGTAGAGAAACTGCTGCAGGCTACAGAGAGCTCCACTTCAACAGTTCACTAGCACCCGCAAATCGGATTTTTTACCGGCAAAATCCGACCAACATCCATGCAAGCTGGTCTCTCGCTACAAACTTTCTCATAGCGGGAAGCAGCGGACAGAGGGAGGGGCATGTACCTGCGTACGTGACGTCACACAGATACCTGTCAGATCTTTGGAGTACAAAGAGAAATGTCAATCAAAGGGATTAAGCATAGTGTACTTAAAATTCAAAATCAGTTAAAATAACTCAGAAGTAATGTTCAAATAGCATTTTTGAATTTCTCAGTGAACACAACCCACTATTTTTGGGGCACTTCTACTTTACAGTGTGTTTGATATGAACAGGAGCTGTGGCTCTACAGTAATGACGTTGTCTTTGGTCGCAAAATCAGTTTGGTACCCATTTGAAATTGAAATTGAAACTTTTTTCTAAACTTAAATGAGTAGTATTGCATGTTCTTGTTCAGTAACTGTTTAGATTTTTTCTTCTAGAGTTCTCTTTAACCTGAACGTGCGCTTATCTGCCTGTTTCTAAGTCGTCAGCACAGCAGGATTCACATTCTGGTTATTAAAATTCTGCTGCAGCAACAGAAGCTCAGTGTGTGTGTATCTTCCTGGTATTCATTTCCTTCCACACTTCATGAAATTATTTGTATTGTAGGGCTATAAAAAGGACGTGGACAACAATAATCCAACACTGGATTAGTCTGGTTGGCTTTTTCAACCTTTTAATAGGAATCTGGATTATTTCCATCACTGGTGTAATTCTTCCAACCCAAACACTCTGTTGGTTACTTATTGCTGCAGATGGCTTTTTATTTTGACTCAGCTCAGTGGGATCAGCTGCTAAATGGATTTCTATAAAACGTGATTATGAGAGAAAAAACCCAGAATCTTTCTCATTCTGCTCAGTGCAGCTGTGCATCGTTTTCCAGACGCTGAGGAGACAAGAGCAACACTTCAAACCGTTTCCCACAGAGAAGAAGAAAAGCCCAGAAAAGCGAGTTACCACGGCTGGAGACATCAGCACATGTTAGAATCTGAGAAATGAGATGAGACACAAATACGGGAGCACAGAGGATGAAAGACGACACACTGCACAGCACTACTGTACTGCTCTGGGGGGGGGGGGCACATTGTCCACTCTGGTTGCAGCCAAATGAAAGTTTATTAGTCCGAGCAAAAGAAAAGATGAAATGTACAAGAGCTGCTGTTTTCTCCTTTTTCCAGTGTCATTAAGGTTGGAGCAGATTTAATGAGCGACCAGTGAAGCTATGTCTGTCTTATTTTCATCATGGGCCTCTTCCTGCGGCACTCACAGCTCACTGTGCATGACTGATGAGGACTTATCCTCTGAGCTCACACACCAGAAACTCCTTTCACTTGGGTGGCTGCCTTTGCTTTATGGTCCTTGACATGCTACAGTGACACAGTGAGTACAGCTCCAAACTTCAACTGTTCAGAGCCCGAAGAGGTAAAATGACCTCATCTGGTCCTGAAAAGCATTTCAATCAATATAAAAGAAGGTGAGACCTCCACCTGTCCCTGTGAAACGAATGAACCCAAGATAATGAGGTAAAGGCAGTAAGAACAGCTCTCAGGTTCTGCTCTCAGTCTCTAGTTTACAGTCTTCTTCAGCACAGCAGGATGTTCATTTAGTCAATGATGGTCCATTTAGAGGAAGATACACCAGGAGGAGGGGGGGTCAGGGCGGGCTACCTGCTCACTGACCAATCACAGGAGGTCTTCATATAATGACCATGACTTCTGGCTCCAAAACCAAGATGGTGATGCCCATGAAGCCAAACTCGTGGCTTCAAAACGTCCGTCCACACACCAATGGGTGATGTCATAGTGGCCACGTCCACTTCTTTTTTTACAGTCTATGGTTTTATCTGATTTGATAGACGGTGTCTGAATTGCTCATTAGATTCTGATTCAAATGTTGAAAATGCCACTGAGACCACTTTGTTGTTCTTGAAGCTTCTGAACTTTTTCTGGCCCTTTAAATTGGTTTGTTTTAAATGGGCTACTTGAATTTCAGTCTCAAATACAACAAATTAAAACTGTGTCTGGCATGTTTTTTAGTGCTCATTATCTTACGGTTGGCTTGCACAAATTGTACAACAATGGCAAAAAGATTTCAGAGTTGCTGTTGTAGCTGGATGTTTCCAGTCAGGGTGTCTTATGAACAGTGTTCCCAGTCCACCCCAGTGGCAGGCAGCCATGTGGGTGCAGCCTGAGTGAGCATTTGCATGACAGTGTCTCTGATTGTGTGAGTTCTGAATGAGGGACGAGCTCGCCAAAATCTTTTGATGCTCGGCTCGGAGGGCATGTGTGGGTTTTTGACAAACTCTTGGTGGAACAATGATCGTTTCGTGTGGTGAAACCTCTGCGATTTGACTGATGACTGCTGATTCTTTGTGAGCTGACTGACAGGTCCTTCACTCTGCAAGTGCTAAAGCTAAATTCACTCAAAACACAGAATGTTGTTATCTGTTCATGTTCAACGTGACAGACCAGTGAAGTGGGTATGTAACACTATTTATTCATTTTTTTCATTTCAAAAACCTTCACATGTCCATGCACACACTCCAAAACAGGAAAAGAAAACACCTCCGGCATGAATGAATGTTTCCATGTAAACATTTAGTTTTCAGGCTCAAAGCATCATGTGATCGGCTTGATGATAACGGGAGGAACTCCCCTTTAAGGGGAAGAACTCCCCTTTAACGGGGAGAACTCTCCTTTAACGGGAGGAACTCTCCTTTAACATGACAATAGTTCATATCTGAATAATAATAGCTCAAAGAAGAGGCACGGCATGGTGCTTCTGTATTTGTCAGCACTCTTCCAGCAGCTTGCAGCAGAATAACGTTCCGATATTCTTGGGAAGCTGCAGCCTGTAAACTTTCCTTCTGCTCTGTCACTTTCTCTCTCCTCGCTCCACCACACACTCTGCTGTACACCTTCAAAGTGTGCAGCCCGTGTAACACAGTAGAAGCATATAGAGGTTATCACAAATGTACTTGAGTCAGAGTAAGAAGTTTTCTGCAAAACAGCTAGAGGTGCAATTTATTAAAAAATGACTAGATGTACCATTACAAAAATGGTACGTGTGAAAGAGTGAATGAGATGTGTTTAGAGTGGACAGAGTGCAGCGACACACAGACCAGTGGCTGTGACCGTCTCCTCCATGGATGTCACATGTATCAGACAGAGAGCAGCTTTTAGGACAACCTGCCACAGGAGCAGCACATTCTCTGAGGCTGCTGGATACTCGTTGTAGGGAAAGCTTTAGTCTCTAAACGTAGACTGGTAGCTGCACAAAGCTCTTCTGGACTTTCTCGTATTGTGTGCTTGGATGTGTGAATGTGCTAAATGCTGTTCCTGTTTTCTAGACTTTATTTGCTTGTGAGATTTTGTTCATTTTGAAGAGCTGCACTTAGGCTGTCAGCTGTGTTGACATGGCAATAACTACTACTACTGTACTACTGAACCTCTGCACACACAGTGGACCATAATGCATTGCAGAAGATGCTGCTGCAACAGCCCAGTGTTGATGTACACTTCATATCCTCATGCATCAACAGTTTGTTGTAACACACTGACTCATTCATTCATTCTAAGGGAGCTGTAAGATTTTCCTGGGGGAGATCAATGTGAGGAATCAGCGAGTGATGTTGGCGTGGTCAAGGCTCGATGAGGGGAAGTGGTTAGGAATATAAATGAGTTACAGATCCTCATTCAGGCTGAATGCTTACATGGATTTTCATCATCAAAACCTAAGAATGTTTTTGGCTCTCCCTGTTGTGTTCTTCCTCCTGGTCTAGTTCCAGTTCCTGTTCCAGACTGGGATGATTTGGTTTGGCTCAGTAGGACCAAACTGTGAGTCCCATTGTTCTCGTGTTTTGTGATGGCAGCAGCGTGAAGGCTTTCGGCCCGCTGCACTAATGTTTTACTCCAACATGTTTGTCCAAAACTGAAAACAGTTTCTCACTTCAGCTTTTCTGACAATTCAAGTCTTAAAACAAAATGTATGTGTCCAGGCATCAAACTGTTTTTTAAAGTCCAGCATGATCAGGAAGGATATGTTTCAAACACAAGTGTGCAGGCCTTCATGTCTCACTCTGTTGCACAAAGTAAAAAAACATTTTGTTATGTGAAGGATGAAGAACATGCGGTCAGTCAACACGTTAAGACTCGCTGACTGTCCGTTTCACAAACACTAAAGCACTAAAAACATCAGGATGCTCACTGGGGAGCAGCCAGCTGTCCACTTTTTGGCTGTTTAGCTGAACAGTGACTGTGTGGATGTAAACTCTGTGTAAAGTGGAGGATCAGCTGTGTTGTGAATCTGTGTGCATGGCTGCTTTGACTCCACACCATTAGAGCTGGTGCTTATCCATGAGTTTATTAATTCAGCTTCACTGCCCCCCAGCATATTGTAGCTTCTCTTTACTCTGCATTATAAGACGAACTGGTGAGCCGTCCTGCAGCGTCAGTGCGTGCCATGAAGCTCTATATGTAGTGAACCACAGCATGTTTGGTGTGGAACATGGGTCAGAATCAGCTCCCCTTAAAGCAAGCAGGTTTTAATAACTTTATTAATTACTTTAATTATTCGATTAAAGGAGACTAGATATAATAGAAGGGAAATATAGCTCATGTATGACAGTGATTATGAAATAATTCACACAAGTGATGGACAGAACATATAGAACATAATATAATATAATACACCACTGGGCTCAATTACTGTTTTTCAGTTGGGCGGCTGTGAAGCAGTTCAAGTATAAGACCTTTGTACATATTCCTACCAAACAGCAGGAATATGAAGCAGTGATTCATGAAGCCAGAGAACCACAGCAGGAGAACCAGGACCAGGATCCACAGGAAGCAGAGAACCACAGCAGGAGAACCAGGACCAGGATCCACAGGAACCAGAGAACCACAGCAGGAGAACCAGGACCAGGATCCACAGGAAGCAGAGAACCACAGCAGGAGAACCAGGACCAGGATCCACAGGAACCAGAGAACCACAGCAGGAGAACCAGGACCAGGATCCACAGGAACCAGAGAGATGAGAAAAGCATACCAAGTTAGTAAGAGACATTAAAGAGACATGAAGCATCAGGATGGAGAGGAAGAGGAGGAGAGAGGAGCCCAGTGCATCATGGGAGTCCCCCGGCAGTCTGAGCCTATAGCAGCATAACTAGGGGCTGGTCCAAGACCTGATCCAGTCCTGAACTATAGGCTTCATCACTAAGGAAGGTTTTTAGTCTACTGTTAAATGTAGAGAGGGTGTCTGCTCCCTGAACCCAGACTGGAAGGAGGTTCCACAGGAGAGGAGCCTGATAGCTGAAAGCTCTGGCTCCATCACTACTTTAGAGGACTTTAGGAACCACCAGTAGACCTGCAGTCTGGGAGCACAGTGCTCTAGTGGGGTAGTACGGTACTATGAGCTCTTTAAGAGATGATGGAGCCTGAACATTAAGAGCTTTGGAGGTGAGGAGAAGGATTTTAAACCCTATTCTAGATTTTACTGGAAGCCAGTAAAGAGTCTAAAGGCTGGGCCTGGGGAACGTGTCCATAGTGCTAATTACTAGTCACATTCCTATTGTCAGTGTTATAGTTGCTGTTATTATTTTGGTTGCTGTTTGTTCTTCCAGACACTGTGTCTGGGGCCTGTGCACTGCCGCAGACTGACTTGTTTTTGGTCAAGACAATTATAGTTGTTTAAATCTCTTGTTCCCAGTTTTCCTCCTGCACTGTACACATTGTCATTCCTTTTTTAAAGTCTCGTAGAAGGTGTAAACTAGAAATGAATGACAAGGTATCAATGATGTACAAACTAGAGTCTGCCTAAAAACATGAAACTGCCCATTAACGTTTGAACATCTGGAACGGTTTGAACACATGTAATAGGAGGCCAGTGGATTTAGATTTCTTAACACACTGTGTAACTTTTTTCTAAAATGACGAAACATGACAAAAAGACTTTAATATTTCAAAAGTTGTAGGGAATGAGGTTATGTAGTATCTGGGGTATCAGGATGTCATCAGAGCATCACGTCAGCACAGAGCTGCTGAGTGAGTGCTTGAGTGATTCAGCACAAACTGAACTGACTCTTCTTCCTTGGGTCAGTGCTCATTAGCCACAAGTCAGTACACTCAGGATGGGATCTGTAGAGATACAAACCCATTCTTGACAGACATTCACAAGGCTGCAGCCAAAAGTTACTGAATCACACTGTTGTCAACAAAATGACTTCAGTGTAAAAAGTGTTGCACTGTGTATTTATAGTGAGGAGAACAGCTGGGGCCATCACAGCCAATTATACTTTCACTGTCAATGCCTTAAAAGCTATTCATATAGCTGTAATCAATTTCTCTATTGAGTCTAAACATCACGACAAGGAGCTGTGAAAGTACACAGTTCAAAAATATTCAAACATTTCATTGATTTTAACCTGAAAGACCTTGACAAGGAAAACTGATGATAATGTAGGTCTTTCACAGGTCACACATTTCCCGAAAAGCGTTATTGCTTTTGTGTTTAGCAGACCAGAACCAAAATAAGTGGACAGCACAAATGTCAAAGGACATGTGATACATTTCAGGAGTACTGTCTGTTCTGTGATGTTCAGAAGAAAAAGAGCTGACGAGTGTTCACATAAAGCCTTGGACTGGAGTCCTTAATATTCAGTTTAATGCTGTTAAAGGATCACTGTGGAGACGCCCACTCAGACCAATAGCAAAAAGCATTGACAAAGGTCAGAGTGCTGATGCCCTCCACCCCCTCAGCCACACACACACCGTGATATTCAGTCTTCCCAGTGCTTCCACCTCTTGTGTGTCCCCAGCAGAGGGTTAACAATACAGTTTAAAGACAGACGTTATGGGAGAGAGAGGTAAAGACAGTAAGTGGGAGGACAATGACGCACATGTCTAAAGGCTGAAGAGATCATCTGGAGGATCAGTAACACACTGGCTTGGCTCGGACACGAAGAGAAGGCATCTGTAGCTCTGTTATCATGGAGAAATCTACGTCGATCTATATCAAAATACATTTTAGAAGAGCTTGGAGAAAATAGCATTTGGGGTCCTAAAACACATCTAATGGATGAAACACTAATGTGAAGATGTGGAAAGATACCATAGATAGAGACATGCCTACTGATGCCCAGTGAAAGTGTGCAGCACATTGTACTTCACCTGGTGATTTTTATGCATCAGGATTTATTTCTGTTTTGGTGCTATATATTAAATGGTCTGTATTTGTATTTCTCCTTTCTAGTTATTTCAACTACTCAAAGCACTTTACATGACATCCTCATTCACCCATTCACACATCATTCATACAGGAGGAATGTAATTTAGAGGAGACTATTCTTTCATACTCATTCACGCACTGAAGCTGCTTCAGGAGCCAGTTGGGGTTCAGTGTCTTGCCCAAGGACACTTCGACATGTTGACCCATAGGAGCTGGGGATTGAACCCCTGACCTTCTGACTGAGGGATGACCCGCTCTACCACTGAGCCACAGCTCACCATTAGATGTTACATATCTAATGGTGAGCTGAGGCTCAGTCATTGAACAAAAAGCTCATTCTTCTGCCATCTCTGCTTTGTGAAGGCACACTGGGGGCTGTAAGTGAGGACAATAGTGACTTTATGCATGTGTTGTGGGGTCACCCCTGATTGGAAGTGACGTCTACAGTATATAATCCCACTGACAACTAATTGTGTCCCCTAAATGACTGAAGGGAAGCCGCTAATCTTAGCCTAAAGAAAATGTATTCAGAGTTAATTATTGAGGTTCACGCCGAAAGAGATAATTACACAGCAACTGAAGCTAAATCTGCGGCTGAATGTATCCCTTCACAGGCTCAGAGTCACGCGGTAGGTTGGGAGATATACAGTGATTACTGTTCTTATGGAAGCCCTGATAACAGGAGTCAGCATCAGCATCAAAGCATCAACACATCCAAAGAAACTTCTCAAACCATTCCTGCCACATGATTCACTTCTCTAATTCTGATTGGTTGGCTGTGTTCCAGACATAGTTTTGGATTACAGGATGATGAAGGGCAGGATCTTAAAATGGTTAAAGTGGTTGTTCTGGTTGAGCTCCTATTTTTCTTCTCATCATCGAGGGATTGATTTATAGCAAAATGTTCCAAATGGCAGACAATTGCAGTAATGTTCGGAGCTCACGGGTCAGATTACCTCTTGCAGGCAGTTGTCGGAGTAAGCTGTGTGGGACAGTTTGACAGTAAAGAGATTCTTTCAGAGCTATGATAAGTTTGCCTGAGTTTCCACATTTGCCTTAAAACCACCTATAGGAATAAACATATTTGTCATTTACCATCTCACCCCAGCTCAGGCTCTTCAGCTAATTTTTACCCTGAGTTCTGCTAAAGAATGCTGATCTCTGATATTCAGAGCATGCCACAGCTGGGTCTAACCCCTTTATTGTGGCATCTCAGTGCAGTATCTGCAGGCATGGCTGTGTCATATCTAGCCACCCACCCTGCACAGCTTGCTGCTGCCTGAGGCGATTCCCCCGGATATCAGAGCCACTCCAAAGGTCAGCGTGAGGAACTGGCACTCAGATGTACTGTATGCTGCTTTGCTGCGTTGCCTTTGTTTAATGCTTAAACCTGCAGAGCATCAGTCATCAGCCTTAATGAACCAGTCTTGTTATTTAGAGCAGCTCAACATGAGAATACATCCAACTGTACATCATCTTATCCAAGAGAATCAGTTTTAAGCTGCACTATCAGCATTGACATGAAATGCAGTTCAGACATTCATGTTAAGGATGAATTTGATCAACTTTGGTTCATGGGTTAGGGTTACTGACTACCATCAGTTTGTCTGATATTTAGTTTATGACCAAATACCTTTTCTGTCATCCTCAGCTGTACTTTGTACTTATCACTAATTAGCAAAAATTTGCATGCTAAAATGCTAAACTACGATGTTGAACATGGTCTAAACGTCAATGTGTTAATTCCCTGTACTGTAATACTGTAAACCGAATCATAGGGCTGTAGACACTTCATGCTGTTATTCATGTATTCATCAATTTCACAGGCTACTGTATTTTATACCGTCCTGCACCTAGCAAACGGCAACTGTCTGTTACTGAGGCACCTGGTGGCCAAAGCCACACTGCTGGATCTTCAACGTCACAGAGTTACCACCCCGGCAGAATGACATGATTTCTGTGATGGTTGTGTAATGGCTTCATTCAGCACGGCGTCAAAATCAAAGCCTTCTTGGATGATCCCCTCGACATCACTGAGCCACCAGATCACCCAAGTGTGAAACAGGGGCTTCAGACTCTATATATTGTACTATGCTCATTATTTGCGTAAGCGATGAAGCAAGACTACCATTGAAAAAATTAAGATTAAGGCCAAATACTATTCAATAGTCATTGTGAACTATTCGAAGATTATTCAAATATGATGTGCAATGTTGTGTTCAAAAACATTATGTTTACAGTATGTTTCCTCATCCCTCCTCTTCCTCCTCCGCTTCCCGTCATCCAGCTCTGTTCAGCCTCTGTCTGAACACTCCGTTTGGGCTCCTGCCTTAGATGCCCCCTCCCATAAAGCCCAGTCTGCTGTGATCGGTCAGCTCCCACAGGCCTGAGCAGGCTCTGCCCACCAATTCTCTGAAGGGGTAACACATTAGCATTAGCAACATGCTAACACCAAATTCACCAGACTAACCTGCCAAACAAACAGACGGTCACAAATTGATCCATCCTGGAGCTCAGTTACTGGCCCTCGTTAGGAGGAGTAAAATACCTGATAACTGCTGCAGCTTTCACTCCTGAAGATTTGCTGCTTTTCCCCTGAATGTTCTGAATGTGTTTTCAATAATGATGAGCTTTGGATTGTTGGTTGGACACACACGGATCGTGAAGGAGTCACTCTGGGCTCACTGGGACGTCACTTCTGACTATTTTTAGAAACCAATCAATCAATGGATTGATGAAGAAAATAGTCAGCAGATGAAACCAGAATGACGAGAATCATCATTACTAACTAAACTAGTTCCCAGTGAGCTTCACCTCAACAGTGAAGTCCTGCTGTTCCAACAGTGATAAATGGTAAATGGTCTGAATCTGTACAGCACCTTTCTAGTCATTTCAACTGCTCAAAGCGCTTTCACATCACATCCTCATTCACACAGCATTCCTCCAGGAGGAATCTGAGCTGGAGGAGACTGTTCTTCCACACACTGAAGCTGCTTCAGGAGCAGGCTGGGGTTCAGTGTCTCCAAGGACACTTCGACATGCTGACTCAGAGGAGCCGGGGACTGAACGACCTTCAGAATGAGGGACGACCTGCTCTGCCTCTGAGCCACAGCCGCTCCTATGAGGAATAATAATCTCCTGATAGAATCTCTAACAGTCCAACAGTCACATGGGACACTTCTCTGTTTAATATTTTAACTGCAGATTCCTCATCAGAGCTTTAGATTCATGATGAAGAATAATAATCTAATGAATCTCTAACAGTCCAACTGTCACAGGGGACACTTTTCTGCTCCCACTACTTTAACATAATTTACGTTTTCCTGATTATGCTCACAGACTAACACTGAAGTATTATTTTAAATGAAGGAGTTTTACAGTTCAAGGGTGGAGGAACTGGGTCACGCAGGCCACCTGATAATTGCACAAGCTGGCTCAGCGTACCAAACTGGGCTCGATTGAAGGCTGCAGTCTCAGCTTTCTCGCTCCCAAACTTGTAATGCATCGTTGATGACTATCTGCAAATGCTGCTCGCGCGGTGCCTGACTCAGCTGCTGCTGCTCCACATCTGCCCTGCACCACCCAGGACAGTTAGAGGCTCCTGTTCTGTTTCCACATCCTCTTGTCTGGACAATCAATGAAGAAAAAACAATGGTGGTTAATGAAAGAAAAAAGAAAAATCACTTCTTTTAGGTAAGTACCTCAATTGAGACAATTCACTTTGCAATCAAAGTATATTCTGTTCACTTCCCACAAATTCTTAGGTTTAGTGCAGAGAATAGAATCCACACTGGAGTTTGGGCGGAGAACAACCTGTACCACTGAGGATCAATGACGTTTTCTCAATATCAATACAGACAACTCTGACTACAGAATCAGGTAATATTCTGACTATCTAGACTGATGTATCTGACTATCAATCAACCAATCTTTATTTATATAGCACCAATTCACAACAGCGTTATCTCAAGACGCTTTCCATAAAGAGCAGGTCTAGACCAAACTCTTTAATTAGAGAGAGACCAACGATTCAGGAATTCAAGGACTATCATTTTACTCTTACACACGCTATACTTGCTGCAACTAATCACACCACCACTATCATTCTGTTTGAGACAGTATTTTCTGTAGTTCAAGTACACTAGTACAGTACACAACACAAGGTGTGGATTTTCTGTAATTTGACTTTAAGTTCAGTTCCTCTTGAATTGATATCATCATGTTATCAGCACGGTGTGTGTGGTGTAACAGTTAGCACTGTTGCCTCACAGCAAGACGGTTCCAGGTTCAAATCCAGAGGTTGAACCTGGGGTCTTTCTGTGTGGAGTTTGCATGTTGTCCTCGTGCTTGCATGGGTTCTCTCCAGGTTCTCTGGCTTCCTCCGACAGTCCAAAGACATGCAGGTTAATTGGTAGGTGGTAGGTGTGAGTGTGAATGGTTGTCTGTCTCTATGTGTCAGCCCTGTGACTGACTGCCGACCAGTCCAGGATCTCGCCCAAAGTTAGCTGGGACCCTGAAGGATAAGCGGAATAGATGGATGGATGATATCATCATAAATTGATGAAATGTTTAGGTTTACACACCGGTTTGCATAGGCTTGCAAGAGACACTGAGAGACACTGAGAGCAGCGGGGGGGGGCTGTAGCCTTGTAGGGAGAGGGAGCGTGCAAAATGTGTTCTTTAGGGTGGAAGTCGGTCCTTGAGCCGTCCGTCCTGCATCCACACAGGTGCAAACATTGGCTGAGAATGGTTCAACATCAGACATGGAAATTTGCTGGGTTATAAGATCTAGGTTTGCAGGAATCTGTGAACTTGTATGAAATACTTGCAGTTCTGCAGTGTGATCCATGCCCAGAGAAACATTATACAAATGACTTGTAATTTCACAAACCACTGCATCACCATATGAAACAAAAACAATAGCACATGATATCAGCTCAGCAGCACCTACTACTGTTATCTTCCTTAATGTTGGCTAATGAGCTAGCTGGCTAACAACCCTAAGTCATTCATCGTCGACATGTTTATTTCACACAAGTTTAACAGTAAAATAGGCTTGCTTGTTAGACTCATGGCTTTTGTCAATGGCTAGCCAACTGACAAAAACAAAGCTAACATAAAAAAAATCTTATACCATCAGGGACCCCTGTAGTGGAGATAATATGTAGACCTTGGGTTAGTCACTGGTTCGGTGGTGATCACTAGATCCACACATTGGTGTCAGCCAGAACACCGCTTAAGGCCAGGTACTCCAGAATATAAGAATAAAGGATGCAGTGGATTGGCTGAGGGTCTGTTTATTTTCCCTTATAACTCTTATGGTTGCGTTGTTGTTGTTGTTGTGGTTTCTACAGGAAAAGAGAATGAACAATTTATTCTCAATACAATCACATCTAAATACTCACATACAGCAGATGCAATCAGACGCAATCAATCCCGTGCTTCTCGTAGCATAGCATTTCCTCTTATATTACAAATTAATCGACTGTGCGTAGAGCAGCAGCAGCAACTTCACACTCAATTTACAACGGCGAAATAAAGGTTACTCCTTTACATTCACTCAAAGACAGAGCATCACAGTATCACACATGTCACCTGTTCATTTATGCACAAACACTGCAAAACAGGGATTTCTTTCCAGACTTTCTCCTCAACCTAGCATAACCAGAGGCGCCGTCAAGGGGGGGGCCAGGGGGGGCCGCGGCCACCCCTGAAAAATGCTTGGCCCCCCCAGCGGGCCCCCCAGTTCTGATAGGTCAAGTTCACATTTGAAAATTTCGGAAATTGTAACTACGTTGTCCAAGTGCAAGTGAAGGCAGCACTGCAGCAGCTGCTGCCCAAACACAGAGACAAACAGTGGAAGTCAATTTCAACGGCAGCTGTTGAGACAACCAGACTATCAACAGGTAAGTCCGTCAAACAGTACTTACTTTTAGAACAAATAGTGTGTGTTTGGTAAACTGTGTCTGTGCTGAACCTCCTGCTGGCTTCTCTCCGTTACTGAGCATCTCATTAGCTTGTGTTAAGGATCACCAGCACCTGTGCCGTGATGCTACGGCAATTTGCAGACAATGAAGATAAAGTCTACGGACATCTCTTCCATATGTGTGATGATGCAGGCCGAGATAAGACCGCCGAGCAAACCCATGACCAGACAGGGACAGAGACAGAGCAGGGAAGTGCAGAGGAGCAGGGTCAGGCAGCGACAGGTCCAGAGAACAGAGAAGAAGTAAGGCAGCAGGTCAGACAGGACACAGCTGTTCATCCTACTGCTGGACCAACAGGTGAGCTGAGAACAGGGAAGAAGTAAGACAGCAGGTCAGACAGGACACAGCTGTTCATCCTACTGCTGGACCAACAGGTGAGCTGAGAACAGGGAAGAAGTAAGGCAGCAGGTCAGACAGGACACAGCTGATCATCCTACTGCTGGACCAACAGGTGATCTGAGAACATGAAGTAAGACAGCAGGTCAGACAGGACACAGCTGTTCATCCTACTGCTGGACCAACAGGTGATCTGAGAACATGAAGTAAGACAGCAGGTCAGACAGGACACAGCTGTTCATCCTACTGCTGGACCAACAGGTGATCTGAGAACAGGGTCCCTCATGAGGAAATGAATGGCAAGAGAGTAACTTTACCTGGATAAACGTGTGGTAACAAGGTGTCAACACTGAGTTATGAATCCTGGTGCAACAACAGAAAGCTTCTTGTTCATGTTTACTGGTAGAAGAGTTTGAACAGTCAGAACAGAACTGACTGTGGGTCCAGAATACGACTGTAATCTGATTACTATGGACAGCTACTCATGTTATTACTGTTGGTTTTGCTGCTGCTATTTTAAATTCAGAGTAACTTATTTTCCTCATGTTTCATCACAGATATTTCCCAGTCAACATCAGAGGGCCCAAACAGCAGCATCTCAAGTTTTTCCCTCGTACTCTTCAAGGGGACAGAAGATGAGGCTACAAGAAAGACATAGTCTGTTCCATGTTTACAGCAGAATAAAGCTGTACTGAAAACAATCAAAGGCCTCTGTGTGGTGCTTTTAAACTTGAGTAGACTTGTTCCCTGTAACTGTTTAGTTCATTACATGAATGTACTCCCTAATAGTAAAGCTGTATAACACAACTACCCTATTAGAACAATGAATGTCCTAACTCATAAATAAACCAACACTTAATAAAACAGGCTTGTACTGTATTAGTCCATGTACATCTAAGTAACATTAACTATAAAATTAGAAAGTATATGAGTACGTGATTCCTTAACTCTGATACTGACATTGATCTTGACTAGCCTCAATACTTACAACAGCTTTTCTTCTTGAAATTCCGTTATTGTTTTTGGTTTTGGTGTGCCACCCCAGGATTTTCGCTGGCCCTATCTGGGACCCCCTGTGAAAAATTTCTGGGGGCGCCCCTGAGCATAACTCTGCCACGCTGCTAACTACTGTGTGACGTCACCACGCTACCACGACGGTGACGCACCTTCCCTGCCGATCGTGAGGCACCAAATGGAACAGAACAGGAACCTAACAGCACTCTAACCGAGAGCTAGAATCTATACAGACACAAATGCACATTACTTTGGGGCCTTTTCTACAACCCCTGCAAAGCGTGGCTGAGTTGAGGCCAGCCTTTGTCTCACTGCTCACTGGTCTATGGCCATATATAATGTTTATCTGGTCAACCAGCTCCTTCTGTTTCAACCCATCTGGCCATTGTGGTACATTCCCTACACAGTTGGTATGTCCTTTGGTAGCCGAGTGTGGCCAACAGTCTCCATGGAGATGATATAAAAAAGTACCAGGTACCAATCACTATCCACAATTTATTCTGGAAAAGCAAAACAAGAGAGTTGAGTTAAGCAGGGTTCTGGTTTTATCAGCTCAGCTTCAACACTGAAGTACGACATGAAAGAGCAGTATTTCAAAAATTAATTTCTATCATTTCCATTAATAAAATTGTTTTGTCATAATTTAAAAACAAACATAAAACAAACTATCCATTTTGATATACATTAGTATTTAACTGTTAGTGCAAATCATTTATCCTTTATCTTAAATGGATTAGTGAAACCTTGTTGAGAAAACTGTCTCACACAGATATGTGCCTCCAAAAGGGTACATTACCTAACGTAACACTTTGGACAGCTGTGAGAAGGGTGGACATCATTTTCTCAGGAATTGGTGAGTCATGCCTTCTTTTCACTGTGCCACTCGAAATTTGGATTTTAGCTCACTAATGCACCAAAGGTCACCAAGCCCTATTTGCAGCACACATGGGACACCCACCACATCAGCTGAGGAGAGGTGTACATACAGCTGTAGAGTGCCACAGGGTGCCTTGAAGGCAGCAAGATGCTGATCAATTCATGCTATAGGTTTTCAGCAGCAGAGGCATATTAATCACCTCTACGGGTGTGCATCTCTTCCTTATGTGCCGATCCGATACTAATCTAGATACATGGGCTGTGCTACGATTCAGGGACAATGCCTTTTAATACAGAACGATACGATTTGATGCCATTCCATTCAATGCAATCTGAATTTATTTGTATGGAGAAAATGGAAAAATAACATGTCATTGTGTTCATTTTTCAAATGGACACAGACAGAACAGACTTGCTGTATGAAATATGAAAAAATATCTAACACCTTCAGTACATTGCAATTCATAAACTTGGCAAAACTTATCTAACACTGAAAACAAAACTTAGTGCTCAGTGTTTTCTAATGGCACATATTAGAGACAAAGAATCTCGTGGGCAGCTGTGGTTCAGAGGTAGAGTGGGTCCTCCATCAATCGGAAGGTCACTGGTTCGATCCCCGCTTCCCTTCAGTGTGTGAAAGACCAGTCTCCTCCAACTCCTGAATGAATGATGTGTGAATGGGTGAATGAGGATGTGATGGAAAAGCCCTTTGAGCAGTCGAAATGACTAGAAAGGCGCTGTACAAATACAGACCTTTTACAAAAGATGAAAACAAAATACTTTTGGACAGATTTCTGTGTGTTCAGATGGTAGAGCAATAACCAGCTGTGTTAAGGTGAAATAAGAGTAATTAGTTAAAACAACATTTCAAAGATTTCTCATAAAGTGCTGCAGCCGAGTCTTGTGGAGTGACACCACAGTAACTTCAGTGAGAACACAATCAACTTTTAACTAGTAGCTTAAGGAACAAGTGCCATTCTGCCATTTACTATGCATCTAGGTCCTTAGTACTATGAGCAGTGAAAAATCTCCATGAACAATGGAAACAGAATAACAAGATCACATTATTCTGATTTTTCACTCATTAGTTTCCTTTTTTTTAGTTCCTCTTCTGTGAGACACACTCTCACACAAACAGACACACTTTTTGTGATGCCATGCTGGCGGCTGGTATACAGACACAGAGACAGGAGACCGCAGCAGTGATAAGTCCACCTGTGCTACACCGTTGTTGTGGGTTGTCATTTAGGGGCAGTGGAATCTGCTCTCTGTGCCTCATGAGCTCCTCACTGGCCATGTCCTCGTAGCTGGGAGTGATGTGGAGTGCTGTGATGGTGATGCAAGAATCACCACTGAATGCTATGAAATGACTGAGGCTTTTTGCAGAAAGCAGTTTACCACAAGCTCAGCTTTCACCTTTTCATGAGCTGACCTGGAAATTTAACGAACTCTTTAATTAGAGAGAGACCAAACGATTCAGGAATTCAACATTAAGGATTCAAAAATCCCCACATGAGCAGCGTCAGATATTATAATAGGAAACAGTGGCAGGAAGAACTCCCCTTTATACTGATACTGATCAATATGGTAACAGGTAAAAACACGACAATAGTTAATATCTGAATGATAATCACAGCTGCTGATATACACTGCCTGTCCAAAAAACATGGATTTAACTAGGCAAATAGGTAAGAGTCTTCCATTGGATAATTACTGCAGTGATGAATATGTTTCAGCTGGCAACAACTTATTTAACCCTAGCTGATGCAGTGAGTAGCTTCTCATTTCTTAAACAACCATGTTGGAAGACAGATCCTGTGGTCGTGGAGAGGGTGTTAATCTGTTTCAGAAGGGTCAAATTATGGGCATCAAGCTAAGAAAACAACTAAGGAGATTGCTGAAACTACTAAAATCGGGTTAAGAACCGTCCAACGCATTATTAAAACCTGGAGGGATAGTGGTGAACCATCATTTTCGAGGAAGAAATGTGGTCGGAAGAAACTCTTGGATGGTCGTGATGGGAGATCACTTAAACGTTTGGTGAAATCAACAGTAGAACTCATGGCTATGTTTAATAGTGAAAATAAGAGCATTTCCACACACACAATGCGAAGGGAACTCAAGGGATTGGGACTAAACAGCTGTGTAGCCCTAAGAAAACCACTGATCAGTGAGGCTAATCAGAACAAAAAGGCTTCAATTTGCTAGGGAGCATAAAGATTGGACTCTGGAGCAATGGAGGAAGGTCATGTGGTCTGATGAGGCCAGATTTACCCTGTTCCAGAGTGATGGGCACATCAGGGTAAGACGGATGAAGTAATGCACCCATCATGCCTAGTGCCTACCGTACAAGCCACTTTCCCATCATCAATACAAGATCTTGGCGGAAAATTAATGCAACTCTGGATGGAAATAAATGTCGTGACATTGCAGAAGTTCATTGAAACGATGCCACGGTCCAATGTGTGCCGTACTCAAAGCTAAAGATGGTCCAACGAAATATTAGAGTGTGCGACTTTTTTTTTTGGACGGGCAGTGTATATCATTGGCTGAGATTCTGCTGTGCATTGGACATTTGAATTGGTTTTTAATCTCCCTGATGAAATTGCTCAGCTCTGTCAGTGTCTGTGCTCTTGCTAAGTGTTACAGTGCCGTGTGAAAACTTTGTTGAGTAACTGACCAGAAATGCCACTTGATAGCTCGCTAATAGACTCTGCCACTGTGCTCCCATTTCGTTGACCTGTGTGATTCAGTGCATTCGATGATTCCTTCTGTGGTGAAATATGGAGCCATGATGAATGGGGTGGATGGAGTGTAATTATTCTAATTACTCTGCACTGGATGTCATACAGATGCTTCCTCCTTCCTGTTCCAAAGAGAAATCAGAGGCGCCCATGTCACCCCTGCTCTCCTAACACCACATTAACAAAAGGCATAGTGGCATTATGATGGTGAGGGTATACAGTTACTTCCTTTTACACTGCCTAGGTTAGAAACTTTAGGTCCCTCAACTTGGGAGCGATGTAGATCTTTTAGCCAGGTAGGAAGTCAGGTTCTATTCCTCGTATCTCCTGATTATTTAATCCAGTCTTGATGATTATCAGTCTTATTATGTCTGTTCAATAAGACTTTGATGGGATTATGCTAAATCTTACCTGTTGGTATTAACAACACTCATTTAGACAGAGCTGAGCAGAAAAACCATCACAAAGTGTGTGTTGCTCTTCTTATGATTTATCTAGTGAGCCTGTATCAAGTTCAAGTTCAAGTTTCTTTATTGTCATTATGCAAGATAACGAACTTTTGCAGACTCCCGGCAAGGCACATACATAAATAAGGCAGAATAATTAAAACAGACAAACTAACCCTAACCCTAATGTATGTGCAGAGGAACATATGTACAGGGGTAAAAAGTGATGGGTGATGAGTGATGATAATAAGGTGCAGCTTGGCGCAGTCCTGTTTGTGTGTGTGTGAGTGTGTATGTCTGTGTGTTCGAGGAGGTGTGAATGTGTGTGTGATAGAGGTATTGTGTGTATTGAGAGGGTGAGTGTGTGTGACTACAGGGGGGCTATTGCTTTCACAGCTCTGGGGAAGAAGCTGTCCCTGAGTCTTTTGGTGCTGGTTTTAATGTTCCTGTACCGCTTTCCTGATGGAAGCGGTGCAAGCAGTTTGTTGCCCGGATGGGTGGGATCGGTTGCAATACGTCTGGCCCTCCTCTCGACTCGGGCAATGTAGACTGAGTCCAGATCCAATAGACGGCAGCCCACAATCCCCTGTGCTGTTCTCACCAAATGGGAATGTGACTGATGTTGTGGGGTGCAGGTGGGGGTGGGGGTGGGCACCGTCCAATAATGGAGGGACCTTTGTTTGGCTAACCCTTTGTTAGTTAGTTTGTCAAATGACTTCACCAACTAACATGATCCATGATACCAGCATATGTATTATGTTAAATTGTCTGTGGGTCAGTAAAGCTGCTGTGTGGGTCAGTAAAGCTGCTCTGTGGGTCAGTAAAGCTGCTGTGTGGGTCAGTAAAGCTGCTGCGTGGGTCAGTAAAGCTGCTGCGTGGGTCAGTAAAGCTGCTGCGTGGGTCAGTAAAGCTGCTGCGTGGGTCAGTAAAGCTGCTCTGTGGGTCAGTAAAGCTGCTGCGTGGGTCAGTAAAGCTGCTCTGTGGGTCAGTAAAGCTGCTGCGTGGGTCAGTAAAGCTGCTGCGTGGGTCAGTAAAACTGCTGCGTGGGTCAGTAAAGCTGCTGCGTGGGTCAGTAAAGCTGCTCTGTGGGTCAGTAAAGCTGCTCTGTGGGTCAGTAAAGCTGCTCCGTGGGTCAGTAAAACTGCTGCGTGGGTCAGTAAAGCTGCTGCGTGGGTCAGTAAAGCTGCTGCGTGGGTCAGTAAAGCTGCTCTGTGGGTCAGTAAAGCTGCTCCGTGGGTCAGTAAAGCTGCTGCGTGGGTCAGTAAAGCTGCTGCGTGGGTCAGTAAAGCTGCTCTGTGGGTCAGTAAAGCTGCTCTGTGGGTCAGTAAAGCTGCTCTGTGGGTCAGTAAAGCTGCTGCGTGGGTCAGTAAAGCTGCTCCGTGGGTCAGTAAAGCTGCTGCGTGGGTCAGTAAAGCTGCTCTGTGGGTCAGTAAAGCTGCTGCGTGGGTCAGTAAAGCTGCTCCGTGGGTCAGTAAAGCTGCTCCGTGGGTCAGTAAAGCTGCTGCGTGGGTCAGTAAAGCTGCTCCGTGGGTCAGTAAAGCTGCTCCGTGGGTCAGTAAAGCTGCTCTGTGGGTCAGTAAAGCTGCTGCGTGGGTCAGTAAAGCTGCTCCGTGGGTCAGTAAAACTGCTGCGTGGGTCAGTAAAGCTGCTGCGTGGGTCAGTAAAGCTGCTGCGTGGGTCAGTAAAACTGCTGCGTGGGTCAGTAAAGCTGCTGCGTGGGTCAGTAAAGCTGCTCTGTGGGTCAGTAAAGCTGCTCTGTGGGTCAGTAAAGCTGCTCTGTGGGTCAGTAAAGCTGCTCCGTGGGTCAGTAAAACTGCTGCGTGGGTCAGTAAAGCTGCTGCGTGGGTCAGTAAAGCTGCTGCGTGGGTCAGTAAAACTGCTGCGTGGGTCAGTAAAGCTGCTGTGTGGGTCAGTAAAGCTGCTGCGTGGGTCAGTAAAGCTGCTCTGTGGGTCAGTAAAGCTGCTCTGTGGGTCAGTAAAACTGCTGCGTGGGTCAGTAAAGCTGCTCCGTGGGTCAGTAAAGCTGCTCTGTGGGTCAGTAAAGCTGCTCTGTGGGTCAGTAAAGCTGCTCTGTGGGTCAGTAAAGCTGCTCCGTGGGTCAGTAAAGCTGCTGCGTGGGTCAGTAAAGCTGCTCTGTGGGTCAGTAAAGCTGCTGCGTGGGTCAGTAAAGCTGCTCTGTGGGTCAGTAAAGCTGCTGCGTGGGTCAGTAAAGCTGCTCTGTGGGTCAGTAAAACTGCTCCGTGGGTCAGTAAAGCTGCTGCGTGGGTCAGTAAAGCTGCTCTGTGGGTCAGTAAAACTGCTGCGTGGGTCAGTAAAGCTGCTGCGTGGGTCAGTAAAGCTGCTCTGTGGGTCAGTAAAGCTGCTCTGTGGGTCAGTAAAGCTGCTGCGTGGGTCAGTAAAGCTGCTCTGTGGGTCAGTAAAGCTGCTGCGTGGGTCAGTAAAGCTGCTGCGTGGGTCAGTAAAACTGCTGCGTGGGTCAGTAAAGCTGCTGCGTGGGTCAGTAAAGCTGCTCTGTGGGTCAGTAAAGCTGCTGCGTGGGTCAGTAAAGCTGCTGCGTGGGTCAGTAAAGCTGCTGCGTGGGTCAGTAAAGCTGCTCCGTGGGTCAGTAAAGCTGCTCCGTGGGTCAGTAAAGCTGCTGCGTGGGTCAGTAAAGCTGCTCCGTGGGTCAGTAAAACTGCTGCGTGGGTCAGTAAAGCTGCTGCGTGGGTCAGTAAAGCTGCTGCGTGGGTCAGTAAAACTGCTGCGTGGGTCAGTAAAGCTGCTGCGTGGGTCAGTAAAGCTGCTCTGTGGGTCAGTAAAGCTGCTCTGTGGGTCAGTAAAGCTGCTCTGTGGGTCAGTAAAGCTGCTGCGTGGGTCAGTAAAACTGCTGCGTGGGTCAGTAAAGCTGCTGCGTGGGTCAGTAAAGCTGCTCTGTGGGTCAGTAAAGCTGCTCTGTGGGTCAGTAAAACTGCTGCGTGGGTCAGTAAAGCTGCTCCGTGGGTCAGTAAAACTGCTGCGTGGGTCAGTAAAGCTGCTGCGTGGGTCAGTAAAACTGCTGCGTGGGTCAGTAAAGCTGCTGCGTGGGTCAGTAAAGCTGCTCTGTGGGTCAGTAAAGCTGCTGCGTGGGTCAGTAAAGCTGCTCCGTGGGTCAGTAAAGCTGCTCCGTGGGTCAGTAAAGCTGCTGCGTGGGTCAGTAAAGCTGCTGCGTGGGTCAGTAAAACTGCTGCGTGGGTCAGTAAAGCTGCTGCGTGGGTCAGTAAAGCTGCTCTGTGGGTCAGTAAAGCTGCTGCGTGGGTCAGTAAAGCTGCTCTGTGGGTCAGTAAAGCTGCTGCGTGGGTCAGTAAAGCTGCTCCGTGGGTCAGTAAAGCTGCTCTGTGGGTCAGTAAAGCTGCTCTGTGGGTCAGTAAAGCTGCTGCGTGGGTCAGTAAAGCTGCTCTGTGGGTCAGTAAAGCTGCTGCGTGGGTCAGTAAAGCTGCTGCGTGGGTCAGTAAAGCTGCTCTGTGGGTCAGTAAAGCTGCTCTGTGGGTCAGTAAAGCTGCTCTGTGGGTCAGTAAAGCTGCTGCGTGGGTCAGTAAAGCTGCTCTGTGGGTCAGTAAAGCTGCTCTGTGGGTCAGTAAAGCTGCTGCGTGGGTCAGTAAAGCTGCTGTGTGGGTCAGTAAAGCTGCTCTGTGGGTCAGTAAAGCTGCTCTGTGGGTCAGTAAAGCTGCTGCGTGGGTCAGTAAAGCTGCTCTGTGGGTCAGTAAAGCTGCTGCGTGGGTCAGTAAAGCTGCTCTGTGGGTCAGTAAAGCTGCTCCGTGGGTCAGTAAAGCTGCTCCGTGGGTCAGTAAAGCTGCTGCGTGGGTCAGTAAAGCTGCTCTGTGGGTCAGTAAAGCTGCTGCGTGGGTCAGTAAAGCTGCTCCGTGGGTCAGTAAAGCTGCTGCGTGGGTCAGTAAAGCTGCTCTGTGGGTCAGTAAAGCTGCTCTGTGGGTCAGTAAAACTGCTGCGTGGGTCAGTAAAGCTGCTCCGTGGGTCAGTAAAACTGCTGCGTGGGTCAGTAAAGCTGCTGCGTGGGTCAGTAAAACTGCTGCGTGGGTCAGTAAAGCTGCTGCGTGGGTCAGTAAAGCTGCTCTGTGGGTCAGTAAAGCTGCTGCGTGGGTCAGTAAAGCTGCTCCGTGGGTCAGTAAAGCTGCTCCGTGGGTCAGTAAAGCTGCTGCGTGGGTCAGTAAAGCTGCTGCGTGGGTCAGTAAAACTGCTGCGTGGGTCAGTAAAGCTGCTGCGTGGGTCAGTAAAGCTGCTCTGTGGGTCAGTAAAGCTGCTGCGTGGGTCAGTAAAGCTGCTCTGTGGGTCAGTAAAGCTGCTGCGTGGGTCAGTAAAGCTGCTCCGTGGGTCAGTAAAGCTGCTCTGTGGGTCAGTAAAGCTGCTCTGTGGGTCAGTAAAGCTGCTCTGTGGGTCAGTAAAGCTGCTCTGTGGGTCAGTAAAGCTGCTGCGTGGGTCAGTAAAGCTGCTCTGTGGGTCAGTAAAGCTGCTCTGTGGGTCAGTAAAGCTGCTGCGTGGGTCAGTAAAGCTGCTGTGTGGGTCAGTAAAGCTGCTCTGTGGGTCAGTAAAGCTGCTCTGTGGGTCAGTAAAGCTGCTGCGTGGGTCAGTAAAGCTGCTCTGTGGGTCAGTAAAGCTGCTGCGTGGGTCAGTAAAGCTGCTCTGTGGGTCAGTAAAGCTGCTCCGTGGGTCAGTAAAGCTGCTCTGTGGGTCAGTAAAGCTGCTGCGTGGGTCAGTAAAGCTGCTCTGTGGGTCAGTAAAGCTGCTGCGTGGGTCAGTAAAGCTGCTCTGTGGGTCAGTAAAGCTGCTGCGTGGGTCAGTAAAGCTGCTCTGTGGGTCAGTAAAGCTGCTCTGTGGGTCAGTAAAGCTGCTGCGTGGGTCAGTAAAGCTGCTCCGTGGGTCAGTAAAGCTGCTCCGTGGGTCAGTAAAGCTGCTGTGTGGGTCAGTAAAGCTGCTGCGTGGGTCAGTAAAGCTGCTGCGTGGGTCAGTAAAGCTGCTCCGTGGGTCAGTAAAGCTGCTGCGTGGGTCAGTAAAGCTGCTCTGTGGGTCAGTAAAGCTGCTCTGTGGGTCAGTAAAGCTGCTCTGTGGGTCAGTAAAGCTGCTGCGTGGGTCAGTAAAGCTGCTCTGTGGGTCAGTAAAGCTGCTCCGTGGGTCAGTAAAGCTGCTCTGTGGGTCAGTAAAGCTGCTCTGTGGGTCAGTAAAGCTGCTCTGTGGGTCAGTAAAGCTGCTCTGTGGGTCAGTAAAGCTGCTCTGTGGGTCAGTAAAGCTGCTGCGTGGGTCAGTAAAGCTGCTCCGTGGGTCAGTAAAGCTGCTCTGTGGGTCAGTAAAGCTGCTCTGTGGGTCAGTAAAGCTGCTGCGTGGGTCAGTAAAGCTGCTCCGTGGGTCAGTAAAGCTGCTGCGTGGGTCAGTAAAGCTGCTCCGTGGGTCAGTAAAGCTGCTCTGTGGGTCAGTAAAGCTGCTGCGTGGGTCAGTAAAGCTGCTCCGTGGGTCAGTAAAGCTGCTCCGTGGGTCAGTAAAGCTGCTGCGTGGGTCAGTAAAGCTGCTCTGTGGAAAACGTATCCAAAGCTGACCAACTTCTTCATCACAGCGATGCTGAGTTTTCTCAGGAATGCCTCAAAGTCTGCCAGCTGATTTTCCAAGCAAACAGTGGGTGCCAGTTTGCACTGAGCGAATACCAAGGACCAAAGACCCACAGCTCTGACGGCACAACCACAACCCTTCCTCCAGCCTCGCTCATCAACACATTATTGTGATGTGTTAGTTCACTGTGAGGCCACACCGTCTACATGCATACTAACCCTAACCCTTCTCTAACCTGCCACCTTTATCCTACACACTCACATATACACCCACACAAATTGTCCTCGACCAAGAAACAAAGCTAACTGTCACACATGCGTGTCTGTGCCTGTGTTTTTGTCTACCTCTACACACCAGGGGTCTGAGTGGCAGCCATTTTGTCTGTAGTCAACTTTCTTGATTCTGCCATCTTTGTAGTTTTTCACTCCTCTTTAATGTATGATAGTCAATGCTGCCGTCTACTATGCCAAGAACTCCAAAATCCTTCAACTAGCTATCAGCGTGGTAATTGTGGTTATAGTTATTAAGTTAATCATTATTCATGATTCCAAATTGATAGACTGAATCTGTTAAGTTGGCTTTTTTTTTCTTGTTTTCAAAGAAGTGGTGCTGATGTGGACTGTACATTAGGTCCTGCTGATATGCTGCTTATATGATTAATAATTATCTCTGATAATTATTAATATATACATATATATTTTTGATAAACAAATGTAACCTAAATGCCCCACAAACTGGTGTGATTTGTAGGGCCCTACTCAACCTGCATAGTAGGGGGACAGAAAGTGAAAATTAAGTAGGAGTACGGAAATCCTGGAGGTAAGGGTTATGAGAATTACACAGTACCTGTGAAGTGGACCTGCCCCTAATAACTAATCATTATTTCCCTGATAGACGAAAACAAAGTAAAACATGGATGTGAATATGGGAACATATCTATTATCATCAAACAGTATCTTTTTCCTTCAATTTTTGTTTAGTTCTATGAAATCCATACAGACAAATTGAAAATGGTAGGTTGCGTCAGGAAATGTACCTTGTCTTGGAGTAGTTTTGATAACCATAGATTGTAAATGTTTTATTTATCACAGATACCATCCCTCCTGTTGAGACATGTGAAATCCCATGGATCAAAAATAGCTGCAAATCTAAAATGATTCTGCTGACTGATCATTGTCATGTTGCCACTCGTCATCCTCCTCATGATCCTCCTCTGTGTTTTTGCCCTCTGTCCAATGTCCAAATTTGCCACAATTGTAGCATTTGCCGTCCCCTCCGTGTCCTCGTCCCCATCCTCGTCCACCTCCTCCTCTTTGATCATTTCCTCGGTAACAAACATCATAATATTCATCAGTGGGAAATTCATCACAGTCATCAACAATAAAAGTGTCATTACTTTTAACTTTAAGTTTCTTTTTCTTTACATTTATTTGTTCCTCACCATGTTCTGCATGATCTTTGATGGTTTGAATTCCTGCACTCCTCCATCCTACGAGGTGCTTTTTAATGTTATTGCAGATTTGTTGATGCATTCCGAGCAGGAATGCATTTTTTAGCTGTAGGTTGTAATTACTCATGTCTGCACGGTCTACAGGTATACCACTGTGAGTTGCAAAAATCTGACTCAGCCTACTGAAATAGACTAGCACTGACTCCTCTGGTCCCTGTTTTCACTCTAACACTTTAGAGTAACAAGCCTGTCCTCTGTAGTGTTGGATTATTCTACCATACAATGCCTCTGTCCTCTCATTGTATTGCACATGTCCGAACGAGATGGATACGTTATTTTCGAAGGGGTCCCATGTCCCCTTCACCAAACACCAATCCTGTTTCACAACACATCGCAGGACTCTCTCAGTCTCCACTGTGTCCAGCCTGAAACTGTCACACAGTCTCTTTATCTCTGTTAGGAATTCTTCTGAATTTAATTTGGGATGGACGATGCCAGCAGCAGCTTCTTTTACATCTGCATCAGTCCATGGTCTATACACTCTGACAGTGGGGGGTTGATTACTCTGTCCTGCTCTGGGATTTGGCATTTCTATCATAGGAAACATTTCTGCATCTTTAAGTCCTAGATTAGGTACTGGTGGTGTTGGACTGAGGTAATGTAAAGGATTGTATACATTACCGCTTCGGGTCCGGTGTGGTGTGTCCAGACAGAGATGGTTGTGCAGTCATGGATGATTGAGGCAAGTGGTGGGAGGCAGATGAGGAGGAGGACGGTCCTGGAGGTGAGGACTTTGAAGTGACTTTCCCCAGGAGAGGCCTAGACAGCAGAGGTGGTTGTTGAGGATCCGAGTATGGCGGTAGACTTGGGAAAGGACCCAGGGGTCTGTATTCGTGGTCCTCTCGCTTATCTCGGGCAGAATACAACACAGGATAAAGGTTAGGAATTTTCATGTCCCTTTCTGCTTCCTTCTCCTTTTCTCTCTGTCTCTGCTTTTCCTCCCCCTCTTTTTTCTCCCTCTGGCGCTGAAGGCCAGCTTGTCTGAGTGCTTCGTTTAACCACGCCTTGGCTTCTGTGAGGCCTTCCTTTCTTGCTTTTATCTTACTCCCCTTTGTATTTGTTTCAATCTTTGCCACTAATTCTCTGCAATCTCCTACTTGCAGTTTTCCCTTAAACTCATATTCATTTTGCCATTTTTTCAAATATTTTACATTATTTTCTTTTTTCTGTTTCATGCGCTTCGCATCCCCTTCATACTGGACCTCGTCAGGTCCCTTTGATAACAACAACTACTGCAGCAATTACCCATCTCAGGCCTTTATGATTTTTATCATTTTCCCCTCGAGTGTTATTCTTTATTATTATTTTTTTTTTGTGAGTCCCTGACTCCCTGAAGTCCCTGACTTCCTGACGTCTATTATTGTTAACTCAGGCGCTGAGAGATTAGTTTTTTGTCGTCCTTCTAAAGACGCTTTACCGTAAGTCCCTGACTTACCATAGGTCCCTGACCTATCAGTCTTTCTGAAGACATTTACCCGTAAGTCCCTGACTTACCACAAGTCCCTGACTTGCTATAGGTCCCTGACCTATCCTTTTGTTTAACTCACCCCTGTTGTTGAGTCCCGGACTCAGGGTAGCTGGTTCGTCACTCCTCTGCTACACCCCGTCACCATCCCTCTCTCCAGTGGCCCTGGCCTCCCTGTCCAAAACGGGTTTTTAAGAATCCCGCGGTGGAGGTCTTACCTCTGAGTTTTTTCACTCAGCCTTGCGCAAGGTCTGTGGTTTTCACCGGAGGAAGAGAATGGATATTGGGGCCCCACGTTGGGCGCCAAATTGTCAAAAGACTTCTTCTTTAGGTAGAGGAGATTGGAGCCAGCTTGCAAGTTATAACAAAGTTTAATCTTACATGTAAGAGGAGCGTTTGACAGTGCAACAACATCATGGAGGTTACAGAGTAAAAGGCTCATCTGGTGAGCATATACAGTTATATACCGTTTTCAGTGCCTTTGCCGGAGAAAAATCCTGTGCTTTTAGGGTTAGGGTAGCCATTTCACAGTGTAGAAGAAGACCTGCAAAGTTTGTTCTCATGCTAAGTGAGCGAAACACAAGTAAAACACGACTACATGAGATCTGGGGCTGTTCAGTGTGGATCCACTGCTGCAGGTTATCACAGCTACCGTTACATTAATACTCCTCAAACCTTGTGTCCTTACATTTTTAATTAAAAAGCAGCTAATTGAGTGTCTCTCTAGCAGCGCCACCTGCTGCTCGTTTTGGTTCATCATTAAACTGTGTTGGCATAGCCTACTGTGATACCCTGTGACAACCAGCTCAGGTTCAAACTGCACCGTCTTTTCATAAGATACATTTGAGAAGTTGAAAATGTTCTTGTCATTAAGGGGTGATGGGGGGTCCCAAAGCCAGACCAGCTGAGAGCCTCTGGATTAGACCACTGCAGCCAACCAGCTAACTGTAACCTAAGCTAAGCTAAGATCAGGCAGCTAGCTGTAACTACACTGCATGGATCTGACCGGTGCTTTGTAACATTATTTTAATAAAGCAATTTGCAAACTGCATGCTAGTTGATGTCATGGAACCAGTGGTTCAAATGAAATAAAACATAATTCCTGTCAGTCACGGTCAGTCTTCAGGCAGGATGCTGACTACAGTTTACTCAACGGCCACCAGAGTCATTTACGACGAACATTTTCTGAAAATCCCAAAAAGCAGAACATCTATTGACTTCAGCAGGAGGCTTGTTAGAGAGAATATGGGAGGGACGTTTCGTCAAACTCAATTTTGACAGGTACCACGCCCCCTTGAACTTTGTTTGACCCCCCTCCATTTGATTGTGCGAAAGGCATGTCCGGAATAAACGGACACACAGGCGTCATGTCAGCTAGATAAAATATAACCCAGTCCTGCAGACACCACACCACTCTGTGCAGTTAAAAACACCACGTAAATTAACTCACTACACTCCGAACATGTGTTATTAGGTTTCATAAAAAGGCCCCCGCTACTGGATCCTGATTGTGCGAAAGGCATGTCCGGAATAAACAGACACACAGGCGTCATGTCAGCTAGATAAAATATAACCCAGTCCTGCAGACAACTGTTCAGAGTATCTTCACAGATCCTGAGAACACACACACACACACACACACACACACACACACACACACACACACACGACTGATTTACGGAAGGTAACGTTTAAAAAAGTGAGTGTCACTGCTTTTTCCATAGAAACGGGGACGACGGACATGTTGTGACCGTAGTTTCGGTCGGTTCTAACTCCACAAGCAGTGACACTCACTTTTTTAAACGTTACCCTCCGTAAATCAGTCGTGTGTGTGTGTGTGTGTGTGTGTGTGTGTGTGTGTGTGTGTTCTCAGGATCTGTGAAGATACTCTGAACAGTTGTCTGCAGGACTGGGTTATATTTTATCTAGCTGACATGACGCCTGTGTGTCTGTTTATTCCGGACATGCCTTTCGCACAATCAGGATCCAGTAGCGGGGGCCTTTTTATGAAACCTAATAACACATGTTCGGAGTGTAGTGAGTTAATTTACGTGGTGTTTTTAACTGCAGCTGTGCTGTCTGTAAGACTGAGGAGGCTGTCTAATTGACATTTTACTGCCCATTATACCGGTCGGTTCTCATCTGGTATGATACCTTCACTACTGCTTTCTTTCCTCCTTTTAGACAACGGCGTGTCTGTTTTCTGTGGAGATGCAATTCCCACAATCAGGACTTTGCAAGCCGGATGGCTCTCCTTCACACCTCCCTGCTTCCTTCTCCATAGTTTCTACCGTCGCTCACCTCTACCACCGCCAGACACAGAGTTTCAACAATTTCCTCCAGGATAAATAAAGTCACTCGTATTCTTATTCTTATTTTTAAAGGTCCTCCCACATGCAGCGTCATCATCTAACTCAAGTTTCCGGTTATAATTAAGTATATCTTTCATTCATCATTTCATGTCTGTGTGTGTGTGGACAGGGGGCTGAGGAGGGGTGGGGGTTGAGGAGGAAGGGGGGTGAGGAGGAAGGGGGTGGGGGTGAGGGGGGTGTGGAGGGGGGTGAGGGGTGTGGGGTGGAGGGGGGGTGGAGGGGGGTCAAACAAAGTTCAAGGGGGCGTGGTACCTGTCAAAATCGAGTTTGACGAAACGTCCCTCCCATATTCTCTCTCTTGTTGTCAACGAATGAGACTAAATACTGGAAGCTGCAGAATTTCTTTAGATTGCTCTTCTTTGTCTGCACTGAATCAGTAACTGCCAGAGAGAGATTGTGGTACTCTATTGTTTATGAGTTAAGACCAATATCTTTATTATTGACCATTTGGACATTTCTCCATTCACAACGACACAGATACACCCCTCCCCACACAAAAATATCTGTCAATAAAAAAGCAAGACAGAAATGAGCTTTTTTAAAAACCAAAACACAACTGCAACTTTTTTTGCCCATTGATTCAATACGAACTACATGTTATAAAAAGGATGTACACTCAGTGACCAGAGACATGTCTGCCCGCACTCAATTATTGTTCTTACTTAACATGTAAGTGATTCCTTTGAAACATGATGATCATGTCCCTGAAAGTCCTTTTGTTACCTGAGGGTCAAAACCTTGAAGTCCAGTCCAGTCATCCACTCACATTATGCATCTCCAAAGGTATGACTCTAACCCTTATTACCTCTTGGGGACTCTTCAGGGTGCTTCTGCAGAGGGGTCTCCTTATCTGGTCGCTGAGTGTATATTGAGCACAGAGACACAGAAGGCAAGCATTAAGCTTTTCAGCTTGTTCGACCATATAGATGAAAGCAGAAAAGAAGAGCCGCGTCAGAAATTGCTCATCTCCAGGTTGTGTAGTTGTTGGTTGGTAAGTTTAGAAGACCACATTCTGGTCATGGCTCTGTGTCCAAAGTCAGGTTTGTTCTGACACGTAATGCTTTGACATTAAGTAATGCCTTCGTCTCAAATGATGATGTTTTATCGATAATATAACTGGACTGGACTGAACTGAACGATTTCAGACACAGGCTTCTTGTTCCACCAAAGATAAATTACACATTTGCATCTTTTCTAATCGACAAAAAATTTAAACATTGGCTGAAATAACCCTGCATTTGCTGAAAATAAATAATACAACAACAGTGTGACTTACATAATAGAGCAGTGTTCACTGTTTCACAGATCTTGAAAGAAAAAGAAAGTACCATGCCAGGATGAATTCAGTGCACAAATATTACTGTCGACAGTTCTTACATCCTGTTTGTCCCCATCATCACAGCAGAAGAACAACGACGTTTGTCCACCCACATTTATTAACAAAACTACTGCAATTTACAATAAATATTACAGGGCTAACAGTTGAAATTATTAGAGAGCACAAATTTAGTGGTTGCTATGTTGTCAGCAGAAATGTTCAAGAATACTGTACATCTTTACTTGGTCGTCCTCAAAATAGCTTGTAGCTACTCGTAAGTACTTGACTTGTCTACTACTGGGTTGTCAAAGAGGATCTGGCCAACATTTACATGGACCCATTATCATAATATCACCCTTATTCAGAATAAAACATTTTTTAATTTAACTGTTTTCATTGGCTGCTTCTTGAGTGAACACGATGGCAGTTTACATGATGGGGGGGCATCACCTGTTTAACACCTGTTACCGTGACGATAGAAAATACTCATCAATTATTATTCATTCAAATTGTATATCATGATCCTGATTAACAGTTTAGCCCCCGGTTTTAAACTGCAGATTCCCAACTGAAGCCTCACTACGTCATGAGTGAGAATCCAACAGTAAACCAACTGCTACAGTTTTCTTTGGTCTCTTTGGCTATAAGAGCGGCGATCCAGTCTGAATTGTTGTGATATATGCACATTATGGGCTTGCTGGGGGAATCACCTGTCTGTTGTTTTCATATGAGTCAGAACACCCCATCATACACTGTGTTTACATGATGGCTGAATTTCATTGCAAAGTCAGTTATCCTTCAGTTGACTTTTATGGCCCTTGTAACTTAAAGTGGAAGTAGACAACTTTTTTTCTGTACAAATGATAATGAAGTAAATGTTGCTTATCCAGTGTAGAGGCTATAGAAGAATGGTACCAGCAGCATTTACGCTGGTTCCCTATAAGCTTCACTTGGTCTGCCACTGGGTACGATCGGAGGATACTGCTCGTCTTTCCCGGTAGCTATCCCCAGTAGTAGAAATGGCAGATGGTGGAATAACCAAAGTAACTTGAAACTCTACCATTCAAAAGAAAAGAATCCCGTTGATTGAGGAGGCAAAGAAGGTGAAGAGGGGGAGGAAAAAAACCGAGGTGAGACAAGAGAGAACCTGGGACAGGCCTTCACTCGACGGAGAGGACTTGAAAGGGTTCAAACCAACATTCAGTGGCTTCTTTCTACTTGATGTGTCAGTAAAACAACCTGCCTGCTCATTACTATACCATACTATACTACTCTGCCCTCATCTGCGCTGAGATCAGGTTTGTAGTTCACATTGGGAAAGTGATCTAGTTCTTTTTGTGACAGCAACGCTGACAACATTAACACTTGGAAATGCTTGGGGTGGGGGTCATCTGTTTTCACAATTTAGTTTCAGTTTTATGTTAGTGAACACTGTAAGGCTGCGTTCACACTGACCTCAGGTCAGCTTGGGTACCAACACAGGAGGCTCTGGATGAACCAGGTTCAACTGTTTCTCCAACACAAGGCCGTCTTTCAAGGTGTTGTATTGGCAGAGTTTCTACTGTTTTACCTCTTAATCACGGTGACAAAAGAAAAAATGGGTAATACAAACCGGGCATCTGATAAGCCTGCTACTCCAACTGGACTTTCTGGATCATATTTCATTGTTTCACTGGTACCTGAACACCTACGCAGCCCATGGTTTTTTTATGGTGGAGCTGTTTTCAGTCTGAATCCCCACTAAGGCAGAAATATATTGCCATGTGTGGAACATAAATGTAAAATGCCAGGTCACCTTTGTATTCCACAGTGTATCAGAGATTTGGAGAAAATCTAATTGGGTTACAGTTCATTATGGGAGTTTGTTTTTCCCAGAGGCACAGCAGTTTTCATCATTTCAAATCTTTTAGTAACTTGATCAGTTATAGTTTGTGTAGACAATCACAGAGGAAATAGATAATATGATGAATAGCCCTTCACAACTAAATAGGACACGTTTACTGCTTCACTACCTCTAAAAACCTGCTACCTCAATTTCTGTAGAAACTGCAATCTGCATTTGTGTCCCAACAAATAAACCTTTGAAATTCTTTTTTAGCATTATTTGAAAACTTGTAGGTGCAGACACACAAAAAACACACATGCTACTACACAAAATACTCACATGCAGACTGCACAAAGGTACCAGGAGTCTCTGGATTCCCCTTGAAAGGAGTTCACATTAATTAAAACATACTTGTCTCAACAAAAAGGAAGCAGAAAGACAAGATTTTTTCCACCACAGGCACCAAGAAGTACAAAATTCATTACATTCAATACTGGAGTGTCACACTTCACATCCTGTTAGTGCTGAATGTCTCACGAACTACAAGTTCTAAATGATTGTAGTTTCCCCTGACTTCTTTGGCAGGAATAATTGAATGTAAATGGCTGTAAATGGCAGCTGTTTGTTTCCCCTAGTTTTGCTAGTAGGAAACGTTGAATCAGAAACTGAAGTTGTGAGTAAAGCTGGTTCCTGAATTTCAGTACTATATGCATTAACACTGAAAAGTGTTGAAGGTGAAAGTTGGCATCAAGTTGATTCTTGGCCTTGTTTACATACTATTTCAGATCTACATCAAATCTAAGAAGTTTGGGAAATGGATTTAAATGAGAAAAAAAGGTGGAAATATGTTAACATTTCCCCACATTATGTATTGTAAAACTCCGGTATCATGTCAGCCTGTCAGGCTAAACACATTACCTGTTCATTTATGCTGTGCTTCATTCCTACATTCTACATTAGGGTTGTAAAATTCCTCACACTCAGCCTGAAGGGTTACTTTGGTGATTTCATACCTGGGCCTCTATTGCACATATTTTGGTGTCTAAATGAATAGTAGGAACAAAAAGTTTTGGAAATCAAGATACCAGACAGAATTTCAGAAAACTACACCAAACTGCATTCAGTGGATGAGAAAGAACTGATGTTTGATACTGACTGAGATTAAATGCTATCAAACCACAACATGAACAATGGCCCGTGATGATTTCCAGTCAACACTGACAGATGCGTTCAGTAATCTATACAGGAACATATGAAGAAGCTTTGCACAAGGTCAGTCAGCCTCCAGTCACAGCAGGGTGGACTCTGTCACTGTGTATATGAGATAATAGCACTCAGCCCAACTGAGTGCAGGTCTCAAAGACGAGATGTGAACCAGGTCTTCAAAAGGGGGGGTCACATCATGGTCACAAAGGGGCCTTGCTCATGTATTTGTTAACACATCTGACTGCATTAGGCAGAGGATGAACTCTTTTCACTGGTGAGGTCGAGGGCTCACTGCTGGATGAAGCAGCAAGGCGCTGCAGAATGAGCAGAGCTCTGTTAGACTGTTTAGTTTTAGCAATGAGAATGGTCTCTGTCTAAACAGTCATGACATGATTTATGTGACCGTCTCATATAACCATTTGACCTCAGCAAGTGTCTTGTGACATCGAAGTGTCACTCAGGGCTTAAAATGCTTGAGGCTCCATCAGCCGATGGAGGAGATGCAGCCATTCCAGTAGCTTTTGACAGACTTGTAGATACCCAGTGACCTGGACGATGGAGAGTCTTAGTGGACAGTTTGACAACACTAAAGGTGTCTGCCTGTGACAAGTGTCAAAATCCTTAAGTGCTGGCTGAGCAGGTGTAAAGATATTTTCTGAATGAGTGGTTTGAGAAATTGGCAGATGCTGCTGCATGCTATTCTTCTTCTTTATTTTCTTCTTCTTTTCACAATTTTTCCATCTTTGCAATACACATTTTCAAAATGGGCCATTATAAAATGTAACAGACACCAAAACCAGCAGAGACAAAGTAAAACACTTTTGAACCAAGGCTTGTTCTGTACACTACTCTGCAAGACTTCTCCTAATAGTCAGTGCACAAAGACAGATTCACAGTCTAATCTAAGCTTTACACTCCCAGCAGACGACACATGTACAGTGCAGGTCTTCTGTTTTCCCCATTTACTGTTCAAGACTGTTCACAGAGATCAGAAATAAAATAATATCATAACAGAGATTTACATGGCACATTCTAATTAACAGGCTCATGAGAAATTCATGAATAAATAATATTCAATTCAGCACCCTTACACCTTTTATGTACATGTTTACAGAGCAGATTTCAGAATAAAAGCCTGGATGTGAATAAAACTATACTTTAATGGCTAAGGTGACATATTTAGAATGACTGACAAACTAATTGTCCATTGGGATACTATATTTCAAGTAACATCTTTATAGTTAAAGATTCTAGCAGTATGACACCAACATTAATTGTCAGTCATTAGTCTAATTACCTTTAGAAAGGTAGACCAATGGTGAGACATTTGGTTGGAATCAGATCTGCTACATTTCTTTAGCCTGTATCCAAACACTCTGAATCTCTGAGCAATTCAAACGGGTCTGTTGTTGTATTTACAGTTTGCTCTGGCTGGAAACACAGTGGAGCCCATCGTGGGCCCCAACCACACCAATGGGAAAATGTTTTGGCAGGTCGTTGTGACTCTTGAATCAACATACTGTATGTATTGAGACATTGTTAGAAATGCTCCTAGAAACCACTTCCACAGCTTCTGCCGTCACTGAATATTCATTTTACTGAACAAACTAATCCTGCTAACAAAGACGAGGCCAGACTGAATAATGAGGTGCAAACCAAATTCAGTCTGACAGGCACAGATTCCTTTATGGCACAAAACAGTAGGAGGGTGTATGTCTTCCACTGCAGACGGAGCTGAAGTCTTTAAACGCTCTACATAGATCCAAGAACGGGTGAAGGTGGAAAAAAACACCTTTTCAATTCATTAAACTTCCCATTCAGTTAATTGAAAGACATTTTCTTTGTCAGAGGAAGCCGGCACATGTGGTATAATTGACTCATTAAGCCGTATAGTGAGTCTTTGCTGTCGGCATCCTACCAATGAGTAATCTTTCTTCAAATGAAAAAGTGTTCAAACTTACATGTGGTGGTAGAAAACACTTTATCCTATCAAAAACACAGGCACGGTTCACTCAGCTGGTCCACACACCCTTTACATTGTGTTTAAGTGGACGCTCTGGTGGAACGCCCCTGGACCCCACACTTTCCACACACTGTGACATCTCGTCTCATCTTATCTCATGACATGTAAACTCCGGGCACTCACACAGGATGTGGCCAGGATGGATGCTAATTCTACACACTTTAACCTTTAAGTACTCGTAGCCAAAGCAGTATTAGATCTCGTAGCAAATACTAGTCATTGTACCTGGTCATTAAACTCCATTTTCATGACACAAGTCCCATCAGGATTCTGGTTCCAGTGCCAACATGGGACACCGGCAGGTTGAGGAAGGACATCACCAGCTCGTCATTACACATTTCTCCCACATCAACTCTTTAGATTCACTCTTCTTTTATGTCTTCTTTATAATTGAGGTTTTACAGGCCATAGAGATTTTCTTATTGAGGGTTTGAATGTGTAGTGAGTACTTCCTGTGCTGATCTTCAGGGCCATGAAATGATTTTACTTGTGAAATCTGCTCTGCACACACTGCAGCATATACATGTTTGATGCATTTTTATACATTTATATATACAGCTGTTATAAAGTATGTCATGGAGCAGGGCAGCAGCCCGTTATCCATGCAATATTGACTGACCTTAACAGATTAATTATATGCTTCGAGTGCCTGAAAAGTGATAATTGAGATAAACAGCCAAATGTTTCTTTTTTCAAATCTGTGATTTAAATGTTCATTTCAGAGATGTCTGTATTTCAGGAGCAAACACTGTGAGGTAGCTTGCTGCATTCATTGTTTCTAAGTGTTGCAGGGCAGTTAAAAGAATAAATTACTGCTCTGCATGTCATTTTTTGTGTTTGACGGTGCTGAAATTGCCTTTTACAAACATATGTACACAGCAGTTTGTCACTTCCCGTGGAGGACCTAAGATCAGGGCAATTTAAACATCAACACCTTTGCTTATTACCCTTAGGAAGAATTCCTGTGTGTCCTCAAATAGACACTGCTGTCACACCCCCACTGCTGCAAGACACTTTCTCCAGGTCCTCCATGACCAAATCCTGTTCAGTCACATGGTTGAGTCGCCTGGAAGTGTTCTTATCCAGGCTGTTGAGAGAAATGGGCTCCAGGGAGGTTTGTGCATTATTAGCTGGGAGTACAGAGTTCCCCTGCAGCCTGTGCGAGTAGGTTTTCCTCCGCTGTCCGTCTGCCGTGCAGAGGCTGAACTTGAACACAGCTTGAAATCCTCTGCGGAAATTCTCATTGAAGAAACCATAGATGATGGGGTTAACACTGCTGTTGAAGAAGGCTAGCCAGTGGGCAAAGGGGTAAATGTAAATGTTGATGATTCTGTACTGCTGCTCAGTCAGGCTGGCATAGTCGCTCAACATCATGAGGGTCCACAGAGGTAGCCAGGAAAGGATGAACAGCAAAGCAACTATCAGAAGCATTTTAATCACCCTTTGTTTCTTCTTTGACACAGTGTGGCGGCTGTCGTGGCCCGGCTTTCCTCCTGTTGGAACTGCTGTTTTGAAAAGTGTGATGCCAATCCGAGCATACATGATGACAATAAGGGAAAGAGGAGCCAGGTAGATATTTGCAAACAGCACAGTGGTGTAAACCTTCCTCATCTCCTGGTTTGGCCAGTTCTCTCTGCACCAATAAAAGGGGCTTGTCTTGTTGTCGTAGCCCAGCAGCACCCGGATAGTTTGCTCCTTAGTCACTTGTAGCATCACCCCAGAGGGACACATGATAGATATGGCCAGAACCCAGATAATCACTATAATCAAGGAGGCTGTGGATATGGTCAGCTTTTGCTTGAATGGGTAAACGATGCATCTGAATCTGCAGAAGGATTGAAACAAATCTGGATGAGGAAGACGCATGTAGACACGTAACCTGCTTTTAAAAATATATTTTCCACAAGACAGTAAATGGCAGTAAAAAACATTTACTTTAAATGGCACAAGATTGTAGACATACTGTATTCATAAAAGGACTAATCTGTGTTCCTGTGGTCAGGACCTTGTGGTCACGTGTATATAATGAGTACACGTGCAGAACATAGATATTTAGTAAATAACAAGGAAGACTAAAGTGAAAGCAAATGATATAAGAAACACTGTATGACAGCTGCTGTCACTGTGTGTGGTAGACTAATGCTCACTTTGAGTAAAAGAACACTGGCGTTGCCATTTGTGCTTAATCCCCTTTATCTTCATTGTGTAGTGAAATATGTGTTGCAGAGGGGGTGGATGATACAGGAAAAATATATCATATCTCCACTTTTTCAGTCAGTGTCACAATCCACAAACTTCTAAGTTAAGGAACAACCAAACCTTTTTACCCATTAAAAACTAGACCTACAAGGTGACTCAACTAAAACTGTGTCACAGAGAAACAGCACTTTCTGCTTCTATCCCAATTGCAACTGACGTGAAATGTACTCATACTGAATCCTCTCAAATGGACTGAATGCAATTGAGGACTGTACAGCTGCATGTGTGTGAAGACCCATTAACACTATGCTGGAGTTGGACTGTGTTATTACTGCCTACCAAATGGGGCCACTGATAGTGTTGGAAAGGTAGCGTAGCTCCGTGGAGGGATAACGCAGGGTGTGAGGTGTGTGTAGTCTGTGTGTCATTCACACTAATATCATCATATTGCAGTACGCTAATTGCAGATGAATCGGTGCATTATTAAGCCAGTTTCGCTTATTCCCTTCGTTGTGATCAACTGCTGTCTTGGCATCTGTTGACAAAAGGTGCGTAATGTCCACAGCAAACTGTGCAGAGGTTGTCTTCAGAAGAGGATAAATACACACCACCAAGTGATGAATGGCTCATGAACACTTGAGATTTTCAAGGATTTCTGTTCTTTTGAAGTTCTGTGTTATCTGTCTTTGAATAGCGCTTCTTACTGAGCTTGGAAAAGAAATTTCAAAAGTTGGAAAACGTTTGCAATGGGATGATCTTTAGACAGAGTGTCGGGTGACCTCCTCCTCTGATAGCTGTGACTTATTTGATGGGGGATAATAGGCTTTGTGGATAATATGGTAATGTGCTTCCTCTTGAAGTCAGATCCATCTCTCTTTATATCTGTGACTGTGCATAAAACATGTATGACTACAGCAGTGACCCCAAATCCTCCTTTTAGTTTTTATTTTTAAAGTCACAGTTGAAAGCTTCAGAAATGATACCGTCCTTCTTCTGGGTCCCTTCTCACCACCATTCTCTCAAACATCCTACTTCCTGACATATACCTGACCGCATACCACATTACTGTATGTTTAAATATGGAGTTGACACATGGACATAATTCCACACTAATTTCACTTACAAACAAAAGCTTCACCATATCTGGAGAAACTGATAAAAGAAAGTGTTGGAACTCGTCCAGTAGATCACCTCAGCCAGCAGCTGCCAAGTGGGCTGCAATGGCTGCAACGTGATCCTTTGGGACAACTGATTAAGATTTAGTATCCAAAAGTCTCATAACGTGATGAATTATTACAGATTAAACTGCCAAAAAATATGCCCGTATATAATTGTTAAAAATGAGCTTAAAAATGACCTGAACATTTTCCATCGGAGTCAGTTTACTTTTAGAGGACCTTTTGACAGAGATCACAAAGGTCATATTTAAGTGTTTCTGGTGACTATCAATCAATCAATCAATCAATCTTTATTTATATAGCACCAGTTCCAGACTGTTTCCATAAAGAGCAGCTCAGAACAAACTCTTTAATTCAGAGACCCAAAGATTCAGGAATTCAACATTAAGGATTCAAGAATCCCCACAGAGCATCAGAGATTAGATTAGGACACAGTGGATGAAGAACTCCCCTTTAACAGGAAGAAACCTCAAACAGAACCAGGCTCGGGGACTATGCACTATGAAGGCAAAACATACCCAAATTGAAAAAATTCCACACAATATGACTCATTCAAGAATACTCGTGTGTGATATTATTCATTCAAATATAAAAAGATGAAAATAGATAAATAGTGTCTGAATGTGATGATGGAGTTCAGTATGATGTAAGAAGCTTAGAGAGCAGTGACTCACTTTCATGTCTGAAAATGTTTGACTGTTCATACAGAATAAACCTACAATAGATGCATTCACACATTCCTGTATAATATGTACAAATGGGGACCACATTTAAAAATACTGGTGTATTGTCAACCCCCAGCATAATATCTAGAATAATATATGCTAGCAACAAGGCCACATTAGAATAGCTACAGTTGTGAAAATGGCAAAGTGAAGAAAGGTGACTGTCTTTTGGATGTCAAGCATTTCCAACGGAATCTGTCCTTCCCAGAGATGCAGACACCCACCAGTGATTTCACACTGTCACAGAGTGACGTCACTGCACATCCAGTGTGATGTCTGCACTCTCTGGGCTCTAGTGCCAGCAACAAACTGAGATTCTGCCCTCCTGTGGTTATAAAGTGGGTATAAAGTCTGTTGTCTAGGTGAACAGCAATGAAGCAGTTCTAATGGTTGTTTAAGTACCAGAGAAAAATGAGAAAGCTACAGTCCTGCTCATTTGTTTAAGTTTAAAAAACTGATGAATAATTATTCCTCATTCTTCAGCGAGGGAGGTTCCTAAAATGCACTGTCCGAAAATAATTACGACACCAAGTCATTATGTCAAAAGAAGTACGATTTTTTTAGGATTGTGTTTGCACTAATGCAAACAAATGAAATGTTTAAACTTTGTGAAAGTCAAAATTTATTTGTGGAAGAAGGCTGTGAGATACAGATGAAAGCTCCAGGAAAAAGGCAGCATGTGAACCTTGAGAACCATTGAAATGAAAAGGGTTGTGCTCTTTGGGTGGGTTAGTGTTATGGTTTAAGTGCGAAATGTGCTGGGCAACGGGAATGATGTGCACTTCTGTTACTTGTAGCAGCAGATGTACGAACAGCCACTGTACCTGTCGACAGCGATGGCCACCAGAGTGAAGACGGATGCTGACACGGAGATCCCCTGAACCATCCCGCTCATCTTACACACCAGGCTTCCAAAAGGCCAGCCTGTTGATAGAAAAGAAACATTCAGCTGAGAAACTCACTGATTCACACCCACAAACACATCTGTGGGGGAGCCGAAGGGATTTGCTGCAGCATCATATCAGTCCCTTTCTTAGAAGTAGTTAATGAGGACTGCTGGTGACTAGTAGCTGAAGTGATGACAGCGTGGGTATCTCATTGTGGCTTCTGTACTGTCACACACTGTGAGGGTTAACTGGAGATGTTATGCTCTCTGGAGCAAGTAAGTAACAAAAGAAATGAAAACAAAATAAGTAGAGTTACAACTATAAGAAGGTTTTCATATAAAATAGGTCCTCAATGAGAGGACGGTGAAGTTGCTAGTCTTAGATCCTCTGGAAGGGGGACTTGCAGAAGCTTTTGTGATGAGGCGGGACACCGGAGGGCCCCAACTGAGGATCTCAGGTTTTGTATGGAGTCACCTACAAGCAACCCATGGAGACAGGCAAGGAATAGAGTAGTGTGCTCTTGTCTTTTGGAGGTGACTAAAAGCCTAGCAGCTGCATTTCAGAACAGGTTTTAAAACAAGTTGTGAAGAATCCTGAATAAAACCAAAGGAAAGTACTGCATTAATAAAGGTGTGATAAATTAAAGTATGGGTGATCTTTTTAAGGTCTGGTTGAGACAGAAGTGATTTAATATTTGCAAATAGTTGCTGAGGAAAGTAGAATAGAACAACTTTTGAATAACTTGGACTGAAAAATCAGACCTAATTTACGGGCATAGGGCTTCACGTTTGATGTTTGATGATGGCATACAGCACATCATGTCCCAGAGGCAGGATAAACATTTGCAAAGTTGCCTGGATCATTGAATCTAGGCGGCATATAAAGCCAAGTATCATCTACATAGCAGTGACAAGTAAAGTTATGGTTGCAGATAATATGACTCATGGGAAACAGGTAAATAGAGAACAGTGAGAGAACCAAAACTGAGACCCCAGAGGATAGAGGAACCATAGAAGAAAAGGTCATGCCAGTTAATAGTGAGAAACTTCTATTAGTGAGGTAGAAGTGGAACTATTGTCATGGTGAGTGCCTAATGCCAACCTATGCTTCGAGACAGCAGATTGAAATTTAACTGTCAACCATATCAAAGGCTGAGCTAAGAACAGTCTGCAGACTCAGCAGCGAGCAGCCAGACATTAAATACCTGGAGTAGAGCACTTTGTGGGCTGTGGAGAGCCCAGAAGCTAGACTGAAATTCCTCCAAGATGTTACGGCTATTCACAAAAGAAATTAATTGAGGAGAGGCTTTACAAAAATAATATAAAAATGGGGAAGAAATAGGAGTTCTAAATTTCATCTAAAATGATCAAAAACTTTGGTTAGATTATTGCACGTTAGAGGCTGGAAGGGAAAGCGATCATTTCAGCAATTTTAGACCTCATTTTATTTGAACTCCGGTTATTGCTGACCTTTCAAAGCACATCCAGTTTACAGTCAGTTTACAGAGGAGCAAACGGGGGGAAATCATCATCTGGTTTATTTTCATAGTATATGTCGGTATTTCCTCAGCATGACTTCACACAGTCCTTTTTTATCACTTATGTAAATTCTATGATTGTGACAGAGTTGGCAGCAGGTCTTCAAACTATCTGTGTGACCAACAGCCAAGCATGCAGCCCAGTTAGCTTGAAGCCCAACAAACAGTTCTAATCTTTGTTGTGTCAGCTGGGATGATGCATTCAGTAGATAATGCTCTGCCCAGACATGTAAGACTACACCTACAGAGGACAAAAGGGACCTGAGCACACTGATTGAAATTCACTTCCTTTAATGGTGCAAATAGACTAACATTTCAACACTTCATCTGAGTCAAAATGAAAAAAACCCTGAAGCAAATACAATACATACATACATACACACACATATATATATACACACATATATACAGTATATATACATATATATATATATACACATAGTCAGTGTCCAAACAGCCAGTCAGACACAAGAGCACAGATATCTCTTCATGTTACAAAGACAAAAGTGCAGAAAGTGTAAATACAAACGTCTATTTGGTGTGGCAAATAGAAGAAACATGACAGATTCAGTCCTTCATTGATGGTAAAGGGCTCTGCTGCTTTAATAGTGAACCCAGTCTGCCTCTGAGCACTGAGTGGATGATGTCTCCACCTGTAGGAAGGGGCCACGGTTTAGAGACAGGCGACACCCTGGTCCCTGACCAGTCATCGCTGGCCGTCTTTCATGACCTGCATGATATCATCATGAAGGAGGTGCTCTCAGCACCAACATCAGCATTCCTCTTCCTCTTCACCGTGTTTACAGTCGTACATGGCAGAGCGCTCTGTGCTCCTACTGGTCAGCGTTACAGACGTGACGGAACATGTCTTTCTGACAGGACATCGTGAAGTGTCCCGAACGCCACATTGCAGGCAGGGGATAAATCATTTGATCACCACGCCCTGCATCTGCTAGATTGGGCTGATCCAGGGTGACTCAGTTTGAACCCGACATAAGGCTCTGACACAGCTTGAGCTGGTATAACAACCCACAGGGATGGCCAGGATCTGTTTCTACTACTACAATTATAGGCTATATTAGGCTCATGCACTGATGTCATTGTTGCTTTCATCTCCTCCTTGTGATGATTCTGTCATGTGGTTCACAAATTGCAAGATAAGGCCAATAAGCACTGATGCAAATGACAAAACCTCACCACCTCCAATCAAAGCATGATGTCGTCTTCTTGTCTTAACAGAGTAAACGAGACACTCGCGCTGTGACAGCAATATAATGTGTATCTGGGGGGAACGAACTGGTATGCAGGGATTTGACAGCTGTTCTGAGCTCAACCAGCTTCACGTCAATACCAGCAAGACAAAGGAGATGATGATCTTCAGGAGAAAAACATCCATCATTACACCGGTGAACACCCAGGGTTTGGACATTGAGGTGCCTGTACTGCCCTGTACAAGGGCCAGAGCGCCCCCATCTGCTGAGGAGGCTGAGGTCCTTTGGAGTGTGCAGGAGAGACTGCTCAGGACTTTATATGATACTGTGGCAGCTTCAGCTACCTTCTGGACTGTGGTCTGCTGGGGGGGCTCCATCCTTGACTGTCAGCTGGACTCCACTGAGGTGGTGGGCGAAAGATGGATGTGAGCCAAGCTGACATCCATTATGGACAACCCCTGTCCCCCCTGCATGAGACTGTGGGGGTCCTGAGCAACTCCTTCAGCAGCAGACTGATGCCCCCCCGGTGTAAGAAGGAGCGCCACCGCAGGTCGTTCATCCCCATCAGTCTGTTTAACAGCAGTCACATAAACGGTCACAGCCACCACCTGCACTTTATCACTACTCACTTCTGTTTTTACTACTGAGCGACACTTTTATCTTTACATCTGTATTTATTTTCAATCAAATGTTATTATATCCCTTGTTTTTGCACTACTTTGTTTCTTCACCTTTTCTGTCTCTTCTGATGCTGTAACCAGAGAATTGTGGGATACATAAGGTCTCTCTTATCTCTAAACCATAACATATATGTAACTGATCTCACCCGCACCCAAAGCAGAAGGACACACCACTAATGGACCAGATGACCAGAGGACATTTGAATGAAGCGGTCAGCTGGACAGCACCACTGTCATATTAGAGTGATGTATCGCCCGCTCAAATGTCACTGGCTGTCATAGTGTCCAACCCCCCCGCTGCTGAACAGCACTGCACAGTATGAGGCTGTCATCACAAAGCCTCCTGGTAGGGATTCTGCTTGACTGGTGATGAGCTCTGCACAGTATGTGATTGACACAGTTCACTACAGCTGAACGAGTTCAATTTCCATCTCTGTGACACGTTGAGTGTCTCACCTCCTGCTTCTCAGTCCTTCTCGGTGCCTTCTAGCAAACTGCAGCCTGACTCAACTTCACACTTTTCCAGGCGTCAGTTTCTCCGTTACTCCTGCTCTGCTCAGCTTTGAGAAGTGCTACTCTGATGGTTGTGTTTCCAGCAGCATCTCCGTTCACAGCCAAAGAGCGCAGTTGATTTTTCTAGTCTGTGATCCTTGGTCTCCTCATTGAGGACTGTCCCCCTTCCCACTCAACAGGTGGGCAAAGGGAAAAACAAAATACTGCAGTAAATAGCTGTTTGGTGAAGCTCTTGATGTTCCTCTAAAGATGTCCTCAAACATAAAAAATACTCCCTTCAATAATAAGTACTTTTACACCCAAAAAGAAATAACATAGCATTCTATATGCAGGCTGCAATATCAACTAAATGGAAAAAGGTGGAGTGACTGATATTAATTCTGAAAGAGCAGAAAAATGGCACTGAACAATGTGACAAAACAACAAATGTTTTTGTTCTTATTGTCAAGGGCATAGTGTATAATATATATATATATATATATATATATATAATTAACTGATGGGAGTGACAGTGTTTGTGAATCACTACGGTGGACCAAAGAGTTACCAAAAATACTAATGAGAATAACAACAGTGACGTCAGACATGGTCATTGTCAGACATGGTCATTGTTCTGGGCAGAAAACAAGACTCTTGGTTGGAGGAAAAACAAGTATCTTGAAAACTAAAGGCCATTTGCATCGTTCCCACATGACCAAGCCATATCTGTCCTCTCCTGCACTGTCAGATCAAAGAAATATCACATCTCCTGACAGTTTACATGACATGTATTTAGACTTTCATGCTCCACAGGGGATGGACCACTTTACACTTAAACACTAAACTTCATTTACAGTTTATACCTTTGAAGTTTCCCTTCTGACTATTATCTGTGACTAAGAAAAAATAAACTGGAGTGTGGGACAACACTATTCTCAGTGCAGCAAATTGTCGGTTGAGGATGGATGCTTTGTGCCAAATTCTTTTTCTAACTTTGCATACTGAAATAAATAATCTACTGCAAAACTAATAAGCTTCAATTCTTGTTTATTTGTGGTAGCTGCAAGCTGTCTGTGATATTTCAGGATTACATTTTGAATTATGTCATACTAGCAGGGATTTAATCACTCAGAGCATTTTGTCAGCTGGTTCTCCTCGGGGGGGGGCATATTCCTGATTCAGACAATAATGATGCTGACGCTTATTACACTGTTTTCACTGCTCTTTCAGAAAGATCATATGTTGATAACTGGTGTATCATCATATTATCAATTATACTACTATTTAGTAGCCACTCAAAAATAATGTGCGGTGGTGAATAAGAACATTTGGTTGAAGGTCACAGACTTTTTTATGAATCAACTCATGTTTATTGTCTCCTGAAAAATGGATGTTTTTGATTTTTGTCAATTGAGAGGAAACTGGTTTATCCTGAATTATTAAGTGTGGTTTTCATTGTTTGTTGTCTTTTACTGCAGACATCCTGTATGCTGAAGCTGAAGTCTCAGACAGTCACTCGCCTTAAGAATCACTCGTGTGAGATTTGTGTCATTGAGAGCCAACTGTCAGATCCAATCGACACAATGTGTAAAAAACCCTGGTCTAATTCATGCATGGAGGGAAGACTGTCGCTTCCATCACCAATCACAGTGCCAACTCCTCTGAGCCTTCTTTTACTTCTGATTACCACAGGGTGTCAAGACAATAAGTAATTCCATCATAGTCACAGTTTATTAGTCCATATTCATGTTAGTCTAAACTGAAAAACAGGCAGCCCTGCAGCTATTTAAATAATGTCAATAGGGATTAGTTTAATCAAAGGATTAACAGCAGCCCAGTGAAGCTGAAATGCTTCATACACACGAGAAAACAAGACTCTTGGTTGGAGGAAAAACAAGTAATGATAGCTTGAGTGAGGCAATCTCAGACCCATAAATATTTTGACCTGGAAACGGAGCCACTGCCCAACCTTACCTCCAGTTTTTCCCAGTGCTGTGGAATTGTTTTTTTTCAACGAGCATTTTTTATTGGACTGAATAGCCACCATATTTGGTCCAGTATCCAAGTCATCCATATCATGCATACATCCATGGAGGCACCAGAGGACAAGTAAGGTTTGTTCTCTGTACAGTGACCAAAGCTAGACTTTGTCGCATTTACTTAAACATCCTGCTGGTGACACAGGATCACTGCTGTGGATCGTCAGCCACCGACACTTTTTTACTGATATTAGTCCTGTTATTATGATTCACATATTAACTGTCATGCTTTTACCTGCTACCATATTGATCAGTCAGTCAGATTCCTACTGTCAGTACTATAGTTGCCTATTTAGATTGCTGCTTGTTTTCTCTCTCTCTCTCTAACCTCCACCCAACACGGACCCCACAGAAGTAAAAATAATATATGTGCTGATAGCATGTCAATTTAAGTGCTGCTCCTAAAATTGTCAGTCAAGAGCACCAGTGCTACACGGGGAAAAATTAGACAGAAGCACATCTTAATATTTAATATGAATATTTTCAGAATTCCCATTTTGTGTTTCTGGTTCTTCTGGATCACGTTAGCAGTTTGTAGGATTAGCAAACCATACTCCAGAGCCCCCGACATATCAATGAGCAGGCAATGAGTACTGTTGGTTGGCTACTGCTGAGGTAAAATAAAAATTAAAAAAAAGAATGATTATGTGGAATGTATGAAATAATTGGAATATGTGATGATGCGTTGGCAAAGGTCTGCAGTATGGGGACACAACTATGTGGCCACAGGGGCCACTTACATGGAACTTTTGGTGGCCATAAAGGAACCTTTTGTGGTCATGGGCCATCAGGCCATGGTTAATGTTGAAACTTAAAATTCACCTAAAAGTGTTTGTAGAATGTGGAAAATGTAACCTGTTAGCTCTGGATGAAAGAGATTTCATAGCAATCCATCCAATAGTTGTGGAGATATTTCAGTGTGGACCAAAGTGTTGAAATGGCCAAGTGACTGGTGGCTGGTTAAAAATTCCAAGACACAAATCAACAACAGCTTGATGAAAGTTTCTAATTACTGTTCTTCTCACCTGTAATTATGTTGTCAAGAAGTGTTGTGGGCATGCAGAAAATCCCAACCAGGAGGTCACTCACAGCAAGGTTTAGGATGAACAAGTTGGTGACAGTCCGCATGTTTTTGCTCCTCAGCACAATGAAACACACAACTCCATTTCCCACCATGCACACAAGGAATATTAGAAGGTAGGACACAATGAAGATGGCTGCTGTGGATGGCTGGTGCAGGTAAAATCCAACATAGGTGATGTTGTTCCTGGGTACGACAGGCTCCACAGAGGAGTTGTAAAATGTCCAGTTGTCATACAGTTGAGTCAAGTTGTTCTCGAGTCCTTTGTTCATTTTAAACCTGGAAATTGAAAGAAAAGCAGATGACCTCATGGTGAATTAGCTTACTTTCTCGTGCAGTTTCAAAGAACGAGAGGCATGGAAAGGTTTAATTTACATTCTTAGACTGAAATCTCATTACATATTCTACCTAATGGTTAAAAGAAGGAAGCATTGTTCCTTTTTTTTTTATTGCTATCCTTCAGCTTTTCTTTAGTCTACACCAACTTCTGGTGGTCATTTTTGGCTCCTTAGGCTGCAGTTCATGTGAATGTCAGAATAAACCAAAAATGCAAAATGAACAAATGCACCCCCCTCCCTGTTGGGGGCTGTGCAGATGTTACTTATCTGGGCACATAAAATCATTATTCTCAATTGAGACGTGCAACAATCACACTCAAAACCAAAAGATGAACCTCTAACCTTTGCTACTGAAACCTGGTGTCTACTGTTGATACTTGAAATGGTTGAAAGAAGGACTGAAATGAACAATTATTTTGTCAGAATGACCTGGGACCCAAGGTGACGACTTCATGTTGCTCGTTTTGTTGAAAGATATGAATATTCAAAAAGTAGCAAATCCTTAGGAAGGGAATGTTTGGCACATAAAACAGTTTGATCGTTTCAGCTTTAGTTAGCACATTGACTACAATATTTATTAATCTGTCAATATTAAGTGCCAAAACCATTGAGTGATGTATACATTATTTGACACATATTTGAAGTTTTGATAATCAAACAATCATTGAAGTGGTTTATCAGTCATTGGTGTCAGCCTCAGAGATGTGAGGGTCCTTCCTGCTTTCCACTAGTTTGTTGAGTTACAGCTGGCTCAAACACAATGATGGACACAACACCAGGGGAAGAAATGGAGAAATGAATGAAAACAAGACACCAAGCAAAACAAAAGTGCTGCTGCAGCAGGTTGAACAGAGAGCTGAACAGCAGGGCCTGCCTTCACACACTCAGCACACCAGCACAAGTGGCAGCCAATCAGGTAATCAGACCTACGTGGGTAAAAGTCAAACTGTTGTAAACCAATTACTGAATTCTGAACTTTAACTGATTGACTCCTTTGTTGCTCCACTGTAAATGGTCACATTCAGAGAAATATGAAAATGACCGTGGACAACAAGATGGATGCAAATTTCCATCTCTGCTCCTTCTGACTGGATTTTTCCTCCAAGTCGACAGCATATTACCATCAAGAAAAGGTATTTATTAGCTGTCATGGTGACTTTCTGGACTTTACTGACGTTGTCGTGCCTTAAAATATTATCTTCGTCACCACTGAAGGCTTTGCTGACCATTTACAGAGGAACTTTGCTGAAGCATCACTACACTATCACTACAATGTGGGTAGTACATGTAAATGAACAATGTTTAACTTTCCCACACGTTGCATCCAGAGCTCCCTGCTCGCCTGCTGGCTTCAGGGCTGTTGTTCAGACTGCAGATTGAAAACGTTCAGTTTGATGCTTGGGCCTCCTTCTACAAGCCATAATGCAGTGTGGGGGAATCACTGCATGTGGAGGAGGAAGAGGTCGCCACAGCCGAGAGTCAAGCACCGCCAGCCGGTGACGAGAGGGAGTACCACAGCCCCTTTTCCGTGGTTTCGCTGGTCATGTTGCATCAGTTTCATAAATATTTGTGCCTTTCTACAGTTTTAGGAAAAGACCATATTTACTTAACAACCCCTCCTTTCTGACTGGTGCTGATAGAATATAAAAATAAGTGTGAATAAAACATGGATGGGCAAACAGAGGACATGGGCGACTCACTGCACCAAGTGAGTTAGTATAGACTTTGAAAGCTCCTTAATGTGCACCCAACTCGTGCTTTTAATGATTTATTCATAGAAACGTGTCCTGTTGTGTATCGGAGCCTAATTATGGCTACAATGATATACCGTCTGAGGGTTCAATCAGTCATTTTTCTCTGAAACACAAAACCTGCATGCTCGCTGCATGCTATGGATGCACTCGTCTGTTTCCTGCAGAAAGAAGAAAGTGCTCACACATGTCATTTCGGACATTAAATGGAAGGCCCGTGCCATTTTAGAATGAGGTTTGTGTGATTTGTGCAAAACCCAAGGACCACAACAATTCTCTGGATCAGAATTTTAGGCTGCAGTGAGTGAGACACTGTGGGATTCCACCACATTTCATATATTTCTCTTTATCTTTGGCCCACATCTGATATCTCACATGTAGTGTCGAACCTGGGGTGACAGATGGTTTCAGATCTTCCCGATTAAGCACCCAAATTTCATGATTTAATACTTAATCTGTCTTTACCCCAGCTTGAACTCTCTAAAACTGAAAAGGATTTGCATTACTTGTGTGTTCCTAACGGTTAAAGTAAGTCAAATCTGTCGGCCTGCATGGATGCCTGAGCTCTATTTCTATGATATAAGCCACCTTGAGCTTCACTATGAGCTTCCTAACTTACCGCTTTAGAGAGAGATACGGTGTGCTGCTAACTCGTATTCTACTTCTTCCCAAATGAACCCTGTTTCTATTCTGAAATGCTAAATTCATCAATGCAGATATGATGGAAGTTCCAGCTTGTGGGTTTTTCTTTCTAGTTTGCAGTGAAATAGTTCAGATGTATTTATTCTTGACATCCTTCTTTATGATTTTTTGGATATTTTTAGTCATTAGTTCATTCCAGTTGACAGGGTTTTATGGCTTTATTTCCAGTTGACAAGCTATTTGTCCTTGCTATGTTTGGATTCTACTTTTGGATTGTCTGAGGGTATTTATTCTTGACACTTTTCTTTTCTTTGACAGTTTTCCATGCTGATGCTTGAAAACTTAACAGGGCCATGCAGCTCTTTATTCACTGCTTTTGTCGTGCTCTATAGATGATCCCTATTTCACGGGTGTGAGTCATTTGAGCCCTCCGCTTACATAGATTAGAGTTTCTCTACAGGGGCAACACTGCCCCCCAGGGGGCATTCAGAGAATATTGGGGGGTGCTGGTAACAATATTTTTGAAGGGGGGTGTTGAGATTTTCTTGCAGAGCGTTTGATTGTGATTTACAACAGTTTACCCCCAGCTAGATTACACCACCACCACCGCCACGAGGCACCGCCAAGAGACCAGATGGTGTATCGTTTCCATAGCAACCCCTCTTTACTTGACTTATGTCAGAGGTGTGTAGCTCGACAGTTTGCTGCTTTCATGGAAACTTAACATCAGAGTATCAGCTATAAATCTTCACCAACATCTCTTGAGGATACGCCGTGAACTCTGTGAACTTAGAGGTGGGACAGTCCCATGAACGCATGCGTCTAGCATGTGGACACTACGGCAGCCATAGAACACTGATCTAAAAGTGGACTCCTGGCGAGCTGAGCCATCAGCAACGCCTTCAGCTAGGCTGATTCCAGCTGAGACGGGAGAAAGGAAATGTTAAATCCCAATTCATGGGACATTTACCAGGTTTAATTCTCCTGCATAAAACACTAAACCATATTCAGTAGTCTGCAGTGCAAAAACTAACCTATGTGTGACCTGTGGTGTGCTGTTCTCATTCTAAGGCAACAAACACAGTGAACAGGGCTCGCCATCGTCAAAGCAAGTCAGCTTACTTTCTTCCAAAGTTAAGATAAATAGGCCTGTTATTTTTGTGCCATGGGTGACCGGTGGACATGCCCCCCCCAGTGTATGAAAGAGGGAGATTTAAGTCAAGTTTGTGCTGCTGATGATGGCTTGGAACTAAAACGTGTTTGTTTGTGCCCACAATAAATAAGAAGGCTGTTCTGTTGTCACTGCAGTGGTTCAGGCAGAGTCTCTCTCAGCAGCAGGTTTCACCGTAAATCGTCAGCGTCCAGTGACGGTCTAAAGGTGCTTGTTCCTCCGAGAGGGAAAACACTCTCTCACAACTCCAGTTCAGGCTGAAAGCGAAGAGTCAACGATGATTCCTATCTTTATCAGAGGTCTGGAGGAGCTCCCCTCATTAACCAACCATGTTCTGAATAAATCCAATAATCAACCCACCGGTGGAGGTAGATCCCAGGAGATCCCACAGGAACTGATCCCAGTCTCACTTCGCCAGTGAAGTTTGGTATATTTGTGTGAGTGTGTACTGTATGAATGGCCGTGTAGCATCGTGCCCCACACATTTAGCCCCCCAGCGCTGCTCTGTGCTCTGCTCTCTGTGCCACTGGGACAGTGCGCAGGAACACGCACGACCGAGCCCCGACAAAGACCCTGACCCTGACCCATGGAGGAGCGGCTCCTAATGAGCTCCATCTCAAAGTTTAACAGACAGAAGAGCAGCTTTTAGACACGAACTTCACCCCCCCCCCCCCCCTGTCGCTGTCAACCAGTGAAGTGCTCTCACCTCGGCTGGGTTCAGATCCAGCGGAGTCCTGCTGTGCGCTCTGAGGAAAAGAAAAGTAAAAAACGTCCACTTTGCTCCGAATGAGGCATAAGAAGAGACAGCAGAGCAGGAAAAGAGGGGGGGCTCCGTGTCAGTCCGGGTTCATGTGGTCCTGGATGCGCTCAGAGCGCGAGTGGAGGATTTCCAGCCGGATCGGTCCGTATGTGATGCGGTGACGTCAGATGCGGCGGGGGTAGGGTTCGGGGGGGGGGGGGGTGACTGAGAGCGGGAGCGGAATGAAGAGGATAATGGTGGAGCGAACCCCCCCCGCCCCGGCCCTGAATGCTAAAAGCGCCTCATGTGATGCTGACGGTGAGAGGGCGGGTCACAGATGGTCTGAGCATCACACACACACACACACACACACACACAGTGTACTGTATAATCCAATCTGAAGCACAGGACTCTAATGAGCAGAAACCTGTGAAGAGCCACAGCCCCCCCCCCCCCCCCCCCCCCCCCCCAGTGAAACACATTAGAGATGAGCTTTTGATTAGATATTTGATGTGTAGAGGACATGTGTCCTGTGTTTTCTCTGCTCTTATATCTGTATGTTTTTATGTCTTTGTCTTTATGTCTTTATGTCTGTATATCTTTATTATATCTTTATGTCTGTATATCTTTATTATATCTTTATGTCTGTATATCTTTATTATATCTTTGTCTGTATATCTTTATTATATCTTTATGTCTGTATATCTTTATTATGTCTTTATGTCTGTATATCTTTATTATATCTTTGTCTGTATATCTTTATTATATCTTTATGTCTGTATATCTTTATTATATCTTTGTCTGTATATCTTTATTATATCTTTATGTCTGTATATCTTTATTATATCTTTATGTCTGTATATATTTATTATGTCTTTATGTCTGTATATCTTTATTATATCTTTATGTCTGTATATCTTTATTATATCTTTGTCTGTATATCTTTATTATATCTTTATGTCTGTATATCTTTATTATATCTTTATGTCTGTATATCTTTATTATATCTTTGTCTGTATATCTTTATTATATCTTTATGTCTGTATATCTTTATTATATCTTTATGTCTGTATATCTTTATTATGTCTTTATGTCTGTATATCTTTATTATATCTTTGTCTGTATATCTTTATGTCTGTATATCTTTATTATATCTTTGTCTGTATATCTTTATTATATCTTTATGTCTGTATATCTTTATTATATCTTTGTCTGTATATCTTTATTATATCTTTGTCTGTATATCTTTATTATATCTTTATGTCTGTATATCTTTATTATATCTTTGTCTGTATATCTTTATTATATCTTTATGTCTGTATATCTTTATTATATCTTTATGTCTGTATATCTTTATTATATCTTTGTCTGTATATCTTTATTATATCTTTGTCTGTATATCTTTATTATATCTTTATGTCTGTATATCTTTATTATATCTTTATGTCTGTATATCTTTATTATATCTTTATGTCTGTATATCTTTATTATATCTTTATGTCTGTATATCTTTATTATATCTTTATGTCTGTATATCTTTATTATATCTTTATGTCTGTATATCTTTATTATATCTTTATGTCTGTATATCTTTATTATATCTTTGTCTGTATATCTTTATTATATCTTTGTCTGTATATCTTTATTATATCTTTATGTCTGTATATCTTTATTATATCTTTGTCTGTATATCTTTATTATATCTTTGTCTGTATATCTTTATTATATCTTTATGTCTGTATATCTTTATTATATCTTTGTCTGTATATCTTTATTATATCTTTGTCTGTATATCTTTATTATATCTTTATGTCTGTATATCTTTATTATATCTTTGTCTGTATATCTTTATTATATCTTTATGTCTGTATATCTTTATTATATCTTTATGTCTGTATATCTTTATTATATCTTTGTCTGTATATCTTTATTATATCTTTATGTCTGTATATCTTTATTATATCTTTGTCTGTATATCTTTATTATATCTTTATGTCTGTATATCTTTATTATATCTTTATGTCTGTATATCTTTATTATATCTTTGTCTGTATATCTTTATTATATCTTTATGTCTGTATATCTTTATTATATCTTTATGTCTGTATATCTTTATTATATCTTTGTCTGTATATCTTTATTATATCTTTATGTCTGTATATCTTTATTATATCTTTGTCTGTATATCTTTATTATATCTTTGTCTGTATATCTTTATTACATCTTTATGTCTGTATATCTTTATTATATCTTTGTCTGTATCTCTTTATTATGTCTTTATGTCTGTATATCTTTATGTCTTTATGTCTTTTTGTCTATATGTCTTTATGTCTGTATATCTTTATGTCTTTATGTCTTTTTGTCTTTATGTCTTTATGTCTTTTTGTCTTTATGTCTTTTTATCTTCATGTCTATATGTCTATATGTCTTTATGTCTTTATGTCTTTTTGTCTATATGTCTTTATGTCTTTTTGTCTTTATGTCTTTATGTCTTTTTGTCTTTATGTCTTTTTATCTTCATGTCTATATGTCTTTATGTCTATATGTCTATATGTCTTTATGTCTTTATGTCTTTTTGTCTTTATGTCTTTATGTCTTTTTATCTTTATGTCTTTATGTCTTTTTGTCTTTATGTCTTTATGTCTTTTTGTCTTTTTGTCTTTATGTCTTTATGTCTTTTTGTCTTTATGTCTTTATGTCTTTTTATCTTTATGTCTTTATGTCTTTTTATCTTTATGTCTTTATGTCTTTTTGTCTTTATGTCTTTATGTCTTTATGTCTTTTTGTCTTTATGTCTTTATGTCTTTTTGTCTATATGTCTTTATGTCTTTTTGTCTTTATGTCTTTATGTCTTTTTGTCTTTATGTCTTTTTATCTTCATGTCTATATGTCTTTATGTCTATATGTCTATATGTCTTTATGTCTTTATGTCTTTTTGTCTTTATGTCTTTATGTCTTTTTATCTTTATGTCTTTATGTCTTTTTGTCTTTATGTCTTTATGTCTTTATGTCTTTTTGTCTTTTTGTCTTTATGTCTTTATGTCTTTTTGTCTTTATGTCTTTATGTCTTTTTATCTTTATGTCTTTATGTCTTTTTATCTTTATGTCTTTATGTCTTTTTGTCTTTATGTCTTTATGTCTTTATGTCTTTTTGTCTTTATGTCTTTATGTCTTTATGTCTTTTTATCTTTATGTCTTTATGTCTTTTTGTCTTTATGTCTTTTTGTCTTTATGTCTTTATGTCTTTATGTCTTTTTGTCTTTATGTCTTACATCAGTGCCTTCAACGTTAAAAAACACAAATCCAAACCAAAAAATAACAGATTTGAACAAAAATGAAGCAAAGTTTGAAGGAGCCATAGTTTCTTTTGGTCACTTTGTGTCGTAGTTGCTTGCATTAGAGATGCAGCAGTAGTTGTTGGCTGTGGACTTCCTCTCTGTTCCCTGTTGGTGTTACAGTAGCTCACTGTCGCCCCTTTTAATGAGACACAAAGAAGAATATATTAAAGGAGCTGTCACCACTGTTGATTTTCAGAGCAGCCATCTTGGGTTTTGAAATCAGGGTTGATGAAATTCTCCTGACTTTCTGACACTGGGGGGCATCCCAGTAAAATTTCGTAACGCTGAAATGATGATTTCCGAGTTCAGATGGAACGCTTCACGCTGATGGAGGTCATGATGCGACACGTACCTGCAGCTCAGAGGAAGCTTCACTTTATTTCTCGTCCTGCTCCTTTTGACTTGTCTGTCGAAGACGAGGGGAAGAGTAAAGGACAAAATAAAGAACCAGGTTTAAGTTTGGCTGAGCTCACACGTCATGCTTGGCTTCTTCATTCCCACATTTCAATGCTTCATTTTCTCTACCTCCGTAATCACCTTTAAACCTCTTCATTGTCCTTCCTCTGCATTCTGTTGCCTTTATTTCACTCTTGTACTGCCTCTTTCTATTTGCTTTACATATTATCATTTTGACCTGTCTGTTGTAGAATGTTTCAAAAAAGAAACAAGTGGAAGACGTTGTCCTGGTGGTCCATTATTGATGCTCATCAGTCATCAGTGAACACAGATGCACCAGAGGAAGTGGCATCGTGTTGAACGTGGGCACATTAGACTGGCTTTGTTTCCTTTGCAGTGAGGAGATCCAGCTGACATGAATCCACGAGAGGGTCACAGAGAGATGGAACGCATGGAGCTGAAGGGAAACCCTCGGGACCGGTTGCCGGGCTGAAACACTGGAGCCTCCAGCAAACCTGCTGCTCATGTTGAACCAGGCTCGAGGGGGGGGGGCTTTCTGTCTGGGCCCGTGTTGGGTGGGGGTTGGACAGAGAGAGAGAGGGGAGGGGGGGTATCTTTGATTTTCTAGACTTGTTAGCTTTAAGTTAAGACTAACAAAGAGAACATGATTCCTCTGCAAGACAGTTATTGTAGGCCACAGTGCTGCAGGTGCCACTGACAGAAAACAGCTGAGTTATAAGCAAAGTAAAAAACACAAAAGCAGGGAGGCACATTTGTGCTTGTGAGGTGGAAGTGAACGTCCTGTTAGAGCAGGAGGTCAGTCCATTAGTGTTTATGTTGAATTGTAACGATATTTAATCACGTGGGGCTCATGGTCCTGTACTTTGTTTCCATATGTACATATCTCTGTTGTAATGTTCCATGTATTTATTTATTTAGTACATTAGCACTAAGGGACAGAATGAAATCTTTGAAACCATACATACAAATCAAAATGCAGTGCTAATTTTGAAAAGGCAGGATTAGATCTGAGATGTGAACTTTAATTTACTGTCTGGAAATAATGACGTAAGCTTCAGCCCACTAAATGGTCTGTATTTGTACAGCGCCTTTCTAGTCTTTTCAACTGCTCAAAGCGCTTTTACATCACATCCTCATTCACACATCATTCATACAGGAAGAGACTGTTCTTTCACACACTGAAGCTGCTTGTTGGGGTTCAGTGACTTGCCCAAGGACACTTTGACATGTTGACGAACCCCCAACCTACTGATTGAGGGACGACCCACTCTACCGCTGAGCCACACCCGCACTAGCTTCTCATTTATCTACAGACCAAATAAAGAGCCCCCCCATCTCAAAGCTGCATGTGTCCTGCTGGAGATGATGGAGGGTCTTCTGGAGGTCGCCATGGTAACAAGAAGGCAGTCTGCTGTTTGGGACAGACATCCTGCAGCGTCGACAGGTACGGCCTTGGCTTCATCTGTTTCCCCACAGAGTGAACACAGCATGAGAATAGCAGCATTTTATATGCAAAGAGTGTGTGTGTGTGTGTTTGGGGGGTACAGCTGGGACTGTCTGAAGTTGTCAAAACCAGATGAATTCACATTCGACTGACTTTCCAAAGAGCTCCTAGAACTAATTAAAGGAGAGTTCATTAGAGATTAGCTACATTTTTACAAACAAAGACTTTTCAATTTTGGCCAACATTCAAAAACTCGAGAAATGGCTCAGTCGTCTCCCCTTTTCCCAACGCCTGCTCATCAGCCCACAGCACATGTTACTGTTTCCTCTATCATTCAGTACTCTGCTCTTTCTCACTACTCTTACACTTGTTTTCAGGAGTCTCTACTGTTGCTGCATTGCTAATAAGTGCATGTGTTCCTTGAGCCAGCTCTCTATACTATGACCGTGCCTTTCTGTCTTTTTTGTAACTTCTACTGGCAGATATACAGAAAGAACAAGGCCAGGACCACGTCTGTTTTCTCTCATTCACATTGTGTTAAGGGGCTAAGTTACTGTAATTGATGGCAAAGATTTCTTTAACATTTTAGACGTGACCGTAGCAATCCAGTGAGGTCACAGGAAACCTAGTTAGCTAACATACAGCTATAGGCGGGTGTGACTACTGTGACTGAGGATCAGCAGGATAGCAGTATAACCAGCCTACCCATGGTGCAGTAAGATGATTCACAGGATCACTCTTCACATAACACAGATCTGTGCTGGATGGATGTTGGCTTAAACTCCCTTTCGTTCCCAAACACACAATGTCCTAAAATGTGGTTCATGTCTGACATAGTCGTGTTGCCATGACTCCAGCAGTGGCTAATCCCAGGCAGCTCTCCCTACATCGAGTTCAATCACAGCTCACACCTGATACCTTCAGCTTGAATTTATCTCACTTTATTGGTGCAAATCTGATCCCAGGATTGTTTGTTTATTCATTCTAAACTCAGTAATTATCTTCAATAATTATCAGTTAAGGCAGAATAGTTTGGGCCCTTTTTTAGACACCTAACAGTTAATTTGGTTTCTGATTAATTTCCCAATTATTTTCTCCTCAATGGTTTGATCAATAAAACATTAGGAAACTCTGGAGCTCATCCCTAACCCTAATTGTCTAAAAAAAACCCAAAAACCCATTTTTATAATACAAAGCCAAAAAAAGGCAGCAAATTTTGGAACATTTGCTTGAAAAGACAATTAGTCAATTGCTGATGTGGTCCTCGGGTTCCTGTGGATCCTGGTCCTGCTGATGTGGTTCTCCATCGGACCGATCCATCGGACTGATCCATCGGACTGATCCATCGGCCTCATCGACTGCTGGACTCTTTATTAGATTGTTTGTTCGCTTACACTTCTCGTTTATTTCAGTGAACTTTGTAAAGCACTGTGAGACACTCTGTTGTGATATTGGGCTATACAAAATAAATTGAATTGAATTGAATTGAATTGAATTATCGAAATGATACGTTTTCTGTTGATCAATTAATTGATTAATTGTTGTAGCTCTCATCTGTAGATTAATTCCATACCTGATATGTTCTGACGATACGACATGAATAAGTCTGTTTCTCTTATGTAAAGGAGCAGCTGTTGTGAATAAAGAACACATTTACATTTCTCATTGATTAAAACATGTATTTATAAAAGTACAGAGGACTGTGCACCCCGTGTCATCAGATCCTCTAAACAGCCCTGGGCCAAATCCTATCTACCTACCTATCAAACCCCTGCTTACTGAGTCAAGACCGCGAGTCCCATCCCGAAAAAAAAGGAATCAGGTGAACCACAGGACTCGATGATGATGACTCACTCACACAGCCATCATAAAATCTGGAAGGGAAATCTAAACTGTGATTGTGGGAATTCTTTTTGATTGGAAATACATTCATGACAAGTGAATAAAAGTCTACTGCAATTGTCTGTCGAGTAGCAAAGAATTACTTACGTGTAATCAGGCTCATCTGATATTTAAAGGGTTGGGAAAAACAGCTTTACTGCCTAAAAGAAAGGATGTTCAAACATACAAATATGTGATTCAGTCTGAAAATATGTTACTTTAACAGCAAGAACAAATTAAACTCTGAATTAGAAGTGTTGATTCAGTCCTATCTATCTGCTATTGTTGTGTTTTTGTTCCTCTGAGATTCGCTTTCTGCCTTATGACCAAACAAAGGATGTTGTTGATTGGTTTGGAACAGTGCGTTTTTCCTCGGGGGGGTAGAAGGGCTGAAGCGTCTGTATTGTGTCGTCTTCAGCAACGGTGACAGGATGCTGCTTTACCCCCCATGTCACTTCATGACGTCTCAGAGTTTTGGAGCCGGCTGTGGATCGATTTCCAAACGTTTACAATACCAGGCAGCAAGAATGCAGGCACAGGAAAAAGAAAGCTTCCGGTCCGATGGACATTTGAGGATGTTTTCAGAATATTCAATTCAAGATGAGTCACAAACACACGTTGGGTCTCTCTCTAAATAAAGAGTATAACGCTATAACGCTGTTATGAATTGGCGCTATATAAATAAAGATTGATTGATTGATTGATGTTGAGCCAAGGGACTGTGGGGGCTCTGCAGAAGAGGAAGGGAGCATGTCAGACACGAAGCCTGGATTCTGATTGGCAGAGACGTCAGGGTTAAGTTCAGCCGATGCCAGCTGACACGAGTGCCTCTCACTGTCTGAAAGGCTGCTTGCTCAGAGCCACAGGTGCATCAGCATCACACAGTTTGTTGTGTTGTGTCTAAATCTGATCATGCATACATTTGGACACACATGAGCCCCCCTTCTCACCAAGCTGCAGGTAAACTCATAGTCTTCTTTGATTAAATCAGCTGGTCGGTGGTGGTCAGTTGACCTTGGTTTGTTTTTCTGTTTTAATTCTTCATTAACAGACTGAATGTGTCGGCCACCACTAAATCACAGCACTGCAGTGTTTGTGTCACATCTGAGAGAATAAATATTCTACTGGAAGGTCTGATACAAGCTCATGTTTTTCCTTTCCTTGTCTAGTCTGCAGAATTCATCTGTATTCTTGTTTCTGTCAAAGGAAGAGGCTGGTATTACTATTACACATTCTTCTCGCTGTCATCACTGTGTTTCAACGTTTCACCTCTCGATGCTCTTCGACCCCCGACTCTCTCAGTGGCACCACTGATTTCTCCTAAAGATGTAAATCTTAAAAAAAAAAAAACACTTCACAATTACACAGGTGTAGTAATTTCCTAAAACAACTGCTCACTGTGGTTTTTAACAAAAGTTACTTAAATGGGAGCAAATAGTGCATTTGTTGGACAATCGGTTAGCCCGTTACTCCAAATAGTCTGAGAGGCTGTTATCTGACCCAAAAGCCACAGAAGCTTCACCACCAACAGCAGTACAGCAGTGTAGCCAGCCCTCAGTTTACAGGTAATGACTCAGGCCACAGGGGCGCACACCAGCTGAGGTAGAAGTCTGACGTTGGTAAAAACCCTTGATCCAGCGCCATAGGCAGGGCTGGCAGTCACTGAACTAACTGCTGAGCCACACTTGCTTTGTCTTACCCACGCAAACACACATGGGCACAAACCATATTTATTACATCAGTTAGTCAAAATACATTGTGGCTTCACAAAAAGGAAATATGATGAAAAGGCTGTGATGCTCCTGTATTAGAAAAAAGTGCACTGAGGTCTTTGAATTGCACCTTGCTGAGCTTGCCTCTGAGAATCAATCTGAAAATACCCGTACACGGTGCTGCTGAGGTAGGCAGTAATGTGGACACATTCTTCATCCAAAGCCCGACTGCAACAGGGAAGGTGAGAAGTGGTGGTGGGTCTTGGGTTTAGCGGCTGCCCAGATGATCTCATAGCTTATGAGGCAGGAATCAGGACCAGCAGGGAACCTTTGAAATGGAAATATCGATGTAAAAACCAGAAGGCCAATTAATAAGTGAGAACTGCTTCACATGAGGCACCTCAGTAACACAGGAACCCCCCCCCCCCCAACCTTTGATCCCCACAAGAGGATTATTCATTAATGTCTTTGAAAAGTTGCAGCTTGGATCAGACAGCCACATGTGCACAAAATAATGAGAGGAGAGAGTTTCTTGTGTGAGTATGCAAAGCTGCTGTGTGCCAACACTAACATCACTCTTCAGACTGTCAGTCTTGAATAAGCTGGTTACATAACAATGAGCAAAAAACAAAATTATGCAACAGTGTGTCACTTTGTAAAAGAAATTCAGATGAGGCCATAAAAACAAGCACATTGTTCCGTATTCAAGACGTCCGGACAGCAAAGTCACCTTCTGATTCTCAGTGGAGACTCTGAGGCATGTCCTCGCTTTAAGAGCAGAGAGACAGCTCTGTTTCCCTGGATGTGTTTGTCAGAGAATACATTCTCATGCAGTGACAGAGACCTCAGGCTGAGGACATTTAGCTGAGAGACATTTGGAAGCAGAGAGACAGACCCAGACCTGCAGTGCAGGAGGCCAAGTTCAATGTTGATCATGTGTATATGTGAACAAAGATATAGTCCAGAATCTGCATCTGCTTTATTTAGTTTTAAATAAAATCACCAACAACAGTAAGCTGAAAAACTAGACACTGTCCTTGACTCTGCGTAAAGGAGGAAGTTATGTGAGAATTATTATGCTGCCTGTATCCTGTATGTCTTTGTAGTTCTTTCAGACAGTGCTCTGACTGTCTATAGAGCAACAATTACACTGACAGGATGACACCATATATTAACATGATTACACTATCTATTAACACGTTAATACATAATGTAATCATGGTAATAGAACAGGGTTTATCAGTGTGCCATTCAACATGTGAAAAACAACGTCAATGAATGAAATCAACAAAAAACCAAACGTCTCTAGAATGACCTTTTATCCTACTGGGTCACTGCACATGGCTGACGTATGCTTCAATAAATCTCTGATGTTCAAGTTTTTTTGTTTCATACATTTACTGAAACACAAAATAAAAGAAGGTAACAAAATGCTTTTAGCACACAGGATACTAGAGGCTCTCCACTGCTTTAACTACATTACCCACCACACCCAGGCAGCAGGTATTTTCCTCTTACCAATTAGAGCTGACTCCAGTCACCACTGGTGCTGATGAACTGCTTTTACTTTTCTTTGTCGGGTAAATGACCTACAATACACCAAGACGTTAAAAAAGACCATTAACATAGAATTTACAACATGACAACTAACGTCTACACAGAGAAGTCACCCAACTGTTAACACTGTCTGAAGAGAATTTGGCATTTTTCATTGAAAATGGAGATTAAACTATTCACAACCCAGATGAAGGCAAACTATCCAGAAATTTGGATAAAATAAGATGAGGTATATTGGAGAGGAGTTTTGAGATGGGTTGATTTTGATGCTCAATTGAAACTGAGGTTGACAGGAAGTGATGAGTGCTCCATGCTACCTCATGCAGCCAGGTTAACACTCCAGACTGCTACAGAACTTCTTCTTATGTGATGACCAACATCTCTCCTGAAACCTGCTGTGCTGCTTTCAGTGTCCTGAAAAGAACCGACACTGTACAAACCTTATGTACAGTACAGAGCTGTGGCTCATGGTTCGTTGAGCTGAACTGTACATGACTGAACGTGTGTAATCAATGAAATGTGATTAACTGCAGAGTCTGAATAAATGCTGTGTGACACAAAGGGTTTTCTGCCATGTAGAACATATCAGGCTGCTCTGATCGGCTTCTTGGTAGATAATTAGGTTTCATTTGTATTATTGATTATATGTGCTCATTTCACTCCCTGAAAAATCATTGTAAACCTCCAGAGAATACACAGCACAAGGCTGGAAGAGGGAGTGAAAGCTGGTTTCAGCATGTGTACATTTTATCCTCAAACAGATGTTCAGACCGGATTTGAGCATAAACATGAGACATGAAATGTAGATTGTACCGTTTAAACTTCACTTGTAAATTACACTGGAAGAAGTTATCTAGAGCATCCCCAGTAGCTGAAGCAAGTGGCCCTGCTGGTCCTGAATCCGTTACATCATGTTCATCATGTCACATTGTGCTCATCTCTTCCAACTTCCAACTGTGTTCATTCATGTTTTGTCAAACACTCATTCATGTCAGTCAGAAACGCTCTGCAGCTGGGGCGTTCATTGGCATGTGAATAGGTGGAGCTCTTTGGGTGGCTTAGGGTTAAGACTAGAAAGATGCTACACAAGTACAGACCATTTACAGACCATTCACCATGTCTTCAGTGTGCAGCCTGGCATCATAACATCTTCTCCTCTTTACTGTTTGCTCTGCTCTCCTCCAGCCCATCGTGCAGCTTTACATGGCTGACAGTCGTCACTTTCACCACAGTATTTCTAGGTTTTAACTTCATTGTGCGTTACGTTTTAACCTCTACAAACACGTGAGCATTTTGACACACTTCCCATGAGCGATGCCTGTAGTGCTGCGCCTTCTTTTTGTCACAGCCACACACTGATGTGAGTGTTAAGCCATCCAGTTGGTGCTAAAGGAGGTGGTGTTGTGTGAGAAGATGACGCTATTGCACCTCTTCTATAGAGTCACTACCGCTGCTACTCCTACTCTTGTCTTTCTTTTCAAAAGAGACACAATACAAGCACCGGTTGCTGTTGTTGCTGTGGATGTTTTCATGGAATGACCTCTAACACAGCAATCGGCGAACACACCGTTAAAAGCTGCATGTGTGAAACCTTTCAGGAGACATGAAGGTCGTAAACAGTCCGTTCATTCACTCTTTTCATGCCATTCCTATATTTTGTTTTCTCCTGCTCAGCAGTTCTGTCCATTAACTGTTCAGCTACATATAGAGGAGCTTCCACACTGCTGAGAGCCTTTTCATTTTCACTGATGATGATGATGAGTACAGGCTACAGATGCAATCAATAAATCAATCACTGCAGTTTTGCGGCTCGTGCCAGCTGCAAAACACAATCACAAATGCAGACTATTGTTGTTTCAGCTGAATTTAATCAGGTCTGTTTAATCTGTCTTACTGTGGCTGGCCTTCATCAGTGAATGTGTTAAGATAACACTGAATTATAACTTTAGCCTTAATACCACAGTTTTTACTGAATAAAAAAGTCAAACTGAGCCTTTACTGTGTTTGCAACCTTTTCAGAGTAAACTGTAAAATTTAACATAAGTTCAGGAACCCCACTGAATGCAGTGAGACGGTGAAGTGACCCATTAGTTTGGTCTAAGCCACTCTGATTAACAGGCTGATGATTTCACGCCAGTCAAACATATGTTCAGGTGTTAATTGCCAGCCATTATATAACTGCTGGAGGAATGAGAGCACATCAGTGTATCTGCAGTGTGAAGGTATAATAATGGTCTTTTTACAGATCCCTAATAATCTCACTTGCTGATCAAATGGTGTCTTTACAGGTCTGACAAGTTCAACTGTTCCTGTGTTGCACAACATTAATTCTTATATTGATTAATTTTACAAAGACAATTGATGCCATGTATTTATCACATAAAAACAGGATTTGACCCGAGGCTGAGCAAAATATTACTTTCTGTAGAACAGCAAGACGTGTCCGAGCAGCGAGAATTTCAATAAGTCCATTTGAAAACAATGATGAACACATAAAATGGATAGATGCCTTCCTTAGCCAGGATACTTCACCCTAAATTTGATGGAATGGTGGATAATAGCTGGAATCAGCGTTAGAACGTAACCAAGAGAAAAGCGTTTCAAGGTAAAATTATGATGAAATGGGTTTTTTGCTAGTAAATTAAAGCTTAATTCGAGTGGAATTGAAAGAGCCAGCAGTTCACAGCATTTTAGATTTCATATAGAGAGGAACAGGCCAAAACATTATTGACTGGCGAGTTCCCTCGGATGCCTCTAAAATGCAACATTTGAGACGTCTTTGACGGCCAACATTTAGACTGCCTATTGGCTTTTAACTGGTGACACACGTGTGTGTTGTAAATCTGTCGATTTCTCGTCTCTAAACAAAGTTTTGTCCTGGAGAGCAGCGCTGTATGTTCACTGTCACAATGAACATCTGCAGCACTATAAATATTTCACCAACTGAGCTCCTGGTGGACGTGTCTGTCAGGATGAAGAGCTCTCTGCTCTATGGGCTTTATTTAACGCCAGTTAATGCCAGCCTCTTTTTGGTTTGCTGTCATGGTGCGTCTAGGCAGTGGTTGTAAATCTGACGTATTAGGAAAAGTCAGTCAGTCACCAGGTGCATCAGTCAACTTCAATTTTGGGCACTGAGTCCACATGAATCCAGGTGAAGAATATATTTTTTAAAGTCAAACATCGACAGCACACCTTTACAAAGATATTCACTTTACTGTCATAAAAACTAGCAATGCTTCACATGTGTAAAGGATGCAACCAGAGATGTTTGTTCTATTTTAAATAAAATATAAAATTGTCAGTTGACTAATTGGCTCTAATATTACTCTGCTGCTCATTTGCTAAACTAGAAATATCATGTTTTGAGGGTTAGGTTTAGGTAATGCTAACTGAATTATGTTTTCTATAACATAATGAGGATTGCTGTTATTTTCATTGATACTGAACACATCAGTAAGATGTTCACTGACAACGCATTTCATTTGATTTCTGTATCCCTAACCTTAACCAAACTGCTTTTGTTGTGTAAACCACAGACGGGAGTGTGTCACAGTCCTGCACTTTGTATATCCATCCACACCGCCTCCACCGCAGCACATACAGTGCCTTGCAAAAGTATTCACCCCCCTTGGTGTTTTTCCTGTTTTGTTGCCTTACAACCTGTAATTTAAATGGATTTTTATTTGGATTTTATGTGATGGACCTACACAAAATAGTCTAAATTGATGATGTGAAATGGAAAAAAAAATTGAAAGTGGTGCGTGCGTATGTATTCACCCGCTTTGCTATGAAGCCCATTCAAAAGTCACATAATTAGTTAAATAAAGTCCATCTGTGTGCAATCTAAGTGTCACATGATCTGTCATATGATCTCAGTATATATACACATATACACTCTGAATTGGCCTCAATAATCTCCTCATCTAGACCGTCAACATGTCTCCTAGACCCCATTCCTACTGGACTCCTTAAAGAGGTCCTGCCCCTAATGAACACGTCCTTACTGGATATGATCAATCAGTCTTTACTAACAGGCTATGTACCACAGTCCTTTAAAGTAGCAGTAATTAAACCTCTCCTGAAAAAGCCCACTCTGGATTCAGGTGTATTAGCTAACTATAGACCTTCATCCAACCTTCTCTTTCTCTCCAAGATCCTGGAGAAAGTCGTAGCTAATCAGCTGTGTAATTTTTTAAACTCTAATAGTCTATTTGAGGATTTTCAGTCAGGTTTTAGAGCGAACCATAGCACAGAGACACTGGTGAAGGTTACAGACCTCCTCCTTATGGCATCAGACAGAGGACTTCTCTCTGTCCTGGTCTGGTTAGACCTGAGTGCTGCTTTCGACACCATCGACCATCACATCCTGTTACAGAGACGGGAACAGTTCATTAGTATAAAAGGAACTGCATTAAGCTGGTTTAAGTCCTATTTATTAGATCGATTTCAGTTTGTACACGATAATGAATCCTCTGTCCACACTAAGGTTAGACATGGAGTTCCACAAGGTTCAGTGCTTGGACCAATACTATTTACCTTATATATGCTTCCTCTGGGTAATATTATCAGGAAGCACTCCATTAATTTCCACTGTTATGCAGATGATACACAATTATATTTATCAATAAAGCCAGATGAACACAATCAGTTGGCTAAACTCCAAGTCTGCCTTAAGGACATAAAGTCCTGGATGAGCAGCAACTTTCTGCTGCTAAACTCAGACTATAACTGACACCTTTTCTACCAATATAACTGCTCTGGAAGGCATTACTCTGGCCTCCAGCTCCACTGGAGGAATCTGGGAGTCTTATTTGATCAAGATTTGTCCTTTAACTCCCACATTAAACAGATTTCTAGAACTGCCTTTTTCCATCTACGTAATATTGCTAAAATCAGGCCCATCATATCCACAGATGATGCAGAAAAATGAGTACACGCATTTGTCACTTCTAGGTTGGACTATTGTAACTCATTATTATCAGGCTGCCCCAATAAGTCGTTAAAGACTCTCCAGCTGGTCCAGAACACTGCTGCTCCTGTTCTGACCAGAACTAAGAGAAGAGACCATCTTTCTCCTGTACTGGCTTCTCTTCATTGGCTTCCAGTAAAATCTAGAATAGAGTTTAAAATCCTTCTCCTCACTTACAATTCCTACATGTTTTACTCCTCTTTCAACCATGTAGAACACTTTGTAACTTGGTTTTTGAAAAGTGTGGTATGAATTAAGTTTTGAAATATTTTCATTTTTGTGTATTTTGGGTCACTTTATGAGAAGTCATCAAATTTCAGGGCAAAAGAATAACGTTTAGGGTTAGGGTTAAAAAAGCAGTTTAGTTAGTACTATTCCTTCAACACTGATGAAGCCACGAACAACGTGAATACTCTAGGTAGAATCTTCAATGAGGAATCACAGAAAGTCACAATAGAACATCCCAGGGCATTCATTAAAACCAGGCTGCCGTCTCCAAACTGATCGATGGCACTGAGGGAGAGCATGATGAAGGACAAAGAAACTGAAAAAAAACATACTGATGTGGCCCACACTCTTTCATGATTCCTCCATAAAGACAGCATGTTGCTAAATGAGCGCACAGTAAATGAAGCCTCTCTATGGGAGTGGTACACTGCAGGCATGAAGACTAGAACAGTCCTGTGCATCACAGAGATACTTATCCTTGAGCCAACATGTTAATTATGTCCCTTGGACTGCTCAGTTCATTCTGCTGTTCCAGCTGGAAACATCTTATTTAGTATCCCTGTTCTCCAGTGTCAGACTGGAGGAGGAGGAGCAGGAAGAGGAAGAAAAGAAGCAGGAGGAAGAGGAGGACGAAGGAGGAAGAGGAAGAGGGAGGAAGAGGAAGAGGAGCAGGAGCAGCAGGAGGAACAGGAGGAGGAGCAGGAGCAGGAGGAGGACAATAATGTACCACGTGTGGCCAGCACACTGATCTCAAATATTAACAGGTGGATGCTGGACCACTTGGAGGGTGGAGGAAACATCCTTGGTCCTTGGAGCCCATGTGGGCTCACTCAATAAGCCGAGTTAGATAAGGTGCCCCCACATGGTCACAGCTGTGAAGGCTGTAAACAGAAAGAAAGCTTGTGTCACACTCAAGAGCTGAGATGCTGACAGAGTGGTTGTTGCACAGATTGAGAGGCTGAGGGATCAGGAGCAGAGGGACGGTTCTTTACAGGTGAGCTGGAAAAGCTCCATCTGCCCCACAGCACACAGGCGGACTGATCACAGATCACACTGTTGTGCTCGTGTTAACTCGAGCACGTTGGAGGTGAACTTATGTAACATTCTCAGGAGCCGAGCTGCTCTAAACTCCTCAGCTGAGCCAAACATTAGTGGCAGCTGATGAAATATACAATTTGTTTGGCCACTGAAATCCAGCTTGTTGATAATGAACAGCTCAAGGCCACATGAAGCTGTTAGCTGTTGTTGGCAAAGAGGATGTGATTGGATGCTGGAGTTCTCTGCCTTCATCCCCATCTGTTAGCTAATGGTAACAGATAACAGCATTAACAAGCTGACCATACCTGACATGACAGATGCTTGTTAGCACTGAGCAGTGTATTATAAATGGACCACGGGTGATTACAATATAATGCATTCATTTCCTGTCACTTTCAGGCACCCCACAAAATGTTTCTGAGGGCTGCCATTGGCCTATTTGTTCATTTGTTGTTGGATTTATGTGTACACACACACACACACACACACACACACACACACACACACACACTCTAGGTAAAATAAATATTGAACACATCACCATTTTTCTCTGTAAATATATTTGACATGAAATCTTCACCAGATGTTGGTAACAACCCATGCAATCCACACATGCAAAGAAATCAAACCATAGATGTCCATAAATTATGTTACGTGTAACAATGTGAAATGAGAGGGAAAAAGTATTGATAGCTTACTGAAATTTATTTAATACTTCGTACAGAAGCGTTTGTTGGTAATGACAGCTTCAAGACGCCTCCTGTATGGAGAAACTAGTCGCATGCATTGCTCAGGTGTGATTTTGGCCCATTCTTCCACACAAACAGTTCCGTGGGCCTCTTCTATGAACTCTGATCTTTAGTTCTTTTCATAGATTTTCAATTGGATTCGAGTCAGGTGATTGGCTGGGCCATTCTAGCAGCTTTATTTTCTTTCTATGAAACCAATTGAGAGTTTCCTTGGCTGTGTGTTTGGGATCACCGTCTTGCTGAAATGTCCACCCTTGTATCATCGTCATCATCCTGGTAGATGGCAGCAGATTTTTATCAAGAATATCTCAGAACATTTTTCCATTCATCCTTCAATTATGTGATGTTTGCCAGTACCGTGTGCTGAAGAACAGCCCACACCATGATGTTCCCACCTCCAAACTTCACTGCTGGTTTGGTGTTTTTGGGGTGATGTGCTGTGCCATTTGTCCTCCAAACATGGTGTGTATTATGGCATCCAAAAAGTTCCATTTTGGTCTTGTCTGAGCAGACTATATTCTCCCAGTATTTCACAGGCTTGTCCAAATGTTGTGCAGCAAACTTTTGATGAGCTTCAACATGCTTTTTCTTCAGCAGTGGAGTCTTGCGTGGTGAGCGTGCATACAGGCCACGGCGGTTGAGTGCATTACTTATTGTTTTCTTTTAAATGATTGTACCTGCTAATTCCAGGTCTTTCTGAGGCTCTCCACAAGTGGTCCTGGGCTCTTGGACAACTCTTCTGATAATTCTTTTCACTCCTCTGTCAGAAGTCTTGCGAGGAGCACCTGGTTGTGGCCGGTTTATGGTGAAATTATGTTCTTTCCACTTCTGGATATGACCCCAACAGTGCTCACTGGAACATTCAGAAGTTTAGAAATCCTTCTGTAACCAATGCCATCAGTATGTTTTGCAACAATGAGGTTGCGCAGGTCTTGAGAGCTCTTTGCTTTTACCCATCATGAGATGTTTCTTGTGTGACACCTCGGTAATGAGACACCTTTATATAGGCCATCAGTTGGGACTGAACCAGCTGATATTAATTTGCACTGACAAGGGGCAGGATTGCTTTCTAATTACTGATTGATTTCAGCTGGTGTTTTGGCTTTCAGTGCCTTTTTGCACCTCCCTTTCTTCATGTGTTCAATACTTTTTCCCTGTGTCATTTCACATTATTACACATAACATAATTTCTGGACATCTATGGTTTGATTTGATGCATGTGTGGATTGCATGGGTTGTTACCAACATCTGGTGAAAATTTCATGTCAATAGCACCTTTAGAAATATATTTACAGAGAAAAATGGTGATGTGTTCAATATTTATTTTACCCGCTGTATATACAGTGTATATATGTATATATATATACATATATACATACATAACTCAACATCATAACAGCTCCTACACTTTTATGTGTGAACATCCGTTCTTTGTATAACAATCCAAGCCTCCTCTGCACCATAATCCCGTCTCCTCTGTCTGTCTATATGCTCACTATCTTCCACATGCTCAGACAGCATGAGGAGTCATAACTCATATTAAGACTTTAGTAGAGGAGGATCTCAATGAATGTACCATTTTTTTAATCATCTTCTACTAAAACAATGCAGGTAATGTCAGGTTTGGTGCCTAATCCTAAGAAGACTGTGACCGACAGACATACACTCCCCTCCAAAAGTATTGGAACAGTGAGGCCAATTCCTTTATTTTTGCTGTAGACTGAAAACATTTGGGTTTGACATCAAAAGATGAATATGAGACAAGAGATCAACATTTCAGCTTTTATTTCCAGGTATTTACATCTGGATCTGATACACAACTTAGAAGTTCGCACCTTTTGTTTGAACCCACCCATTTTTCATGTGAGCAAAAGTATTGGAACATGTGACTGACAGGTGTGTTTTGTTGCCCTGGTGTGTCCTGTTACATTGATTATTCAAACAATAAATAGCGCTGAATGTCTACGTTCAGTTTCAGATTTGGGTTTTGCCTGTGCAGACTGCATTTATAGTTAGAGGCGTAACCAACAAGAAAACCAGAGAGCTGTCCATGGGTGAAAAACAAGCAATTGTGAAGCTGAGAGAAGATGGAAAATCAATCAGAGTCATTGCACAAACATTGGCCACAGCCAGTACAACCATTTGGAATGTCCTGAAGAAGAAAGAAACCACTGGTGTACTAAGTAACAGACGTCGAACGGGTAGACCAAGGAAAACAGCAGCAGTTGACGACAGAGACATTGTGAGAGCTGTAAAGAAAGACCCTAAAACAACTGTTGACATCAGCATCAACCTCCAGAGAGCAGGAGAGAAGGTGTCACGGTCTACTGTTCGCAGAAGACTTCATGAACAAAAGTACAGAGGCCACACCAGAAGATGCAAACCACTCATTAGCAAGAAGAATAGGAAGGCCAGGCTGGAATTTGCCAAAAAGTCCAGAGACAAGCCTAAAAATTCTGGGACAAAGTTTTATGGACTGATGAGACAAAGATGAACCTTTACCAAAGTGATGGAAAGGCTAAAGTTTGGAGAAAGAGAGGATCTGCTCATGATCCCAAACATACAAGCTCATCTGTGAAACACAGTGGAGGTAATGTCATGGCTTGGGCCTGCATGGCTTCTTCTGATGTAACACATGATGGCAGCAGCAAAATGAACTCAGAAGTCTACAGAAACATTTTGTCTGCCAATTTAAAGAGAGATGCAACCAAACTGATTGGGAGATCCTTCATGGTGCAGCAAGATAATGATTCAAAACACACTGCCAAAACAACACAGGAGTTCATCAGGGGCAAGAAGTGGGAGGTTTTAGACTGGCCAAGTCAGTCTCTAGACTTCAACCCTGTAGAGCATGCATTTTACCTGCTAAAGAGCAGACTGAAGGGAGAAACCCCCCAAAACAAACCACAACTGAAAGAGGCTGCTGTGAAAGCCTGGAAAAGCATCACAAAAGCAGAATGCAAAAGTTTGGTGATGTCAATGGGTCACAGGCTTGATGCAGTTATTGCAAACAAAGGATTTGCAACTAAATATTAAGTCTTTTCACGTTAATGTATTTTAAGTCTATCTGTTCCAATACTTTTGCTCGCCTAAAAATTTGGTGTTCCGTCACAAATTCTTCTAAGTTGTGTATCAGATCCAGATGTAAATACCCTGAAATAAAAGCTGAAATGTTGATCTCTTGTCTCATATTCATCTTTTGATGTCAAACCCAAATGTTTTCAGTCTACAGCAAAAATAAGGGAACTGGCCTCACTGTTCCAATACTTTTGGAGAGGAGTGTATATTTATATACTCATATTTATTGTTGCCTACTTAACTGTGGAATGAGAGCAGCATTAAATGACACATGGGAAGCTTAAAATGTACATGTGAAATGTCCTTAAAAGCCCTTTTAACTGGTCCTGGTACTGGCTAACAAGTGGAAACTTAAAGAATATGTGTGACCAGAGGAGATCTGTTCAATGTGAGATAGGATATCAGACTAGATAACTCTTAAAGGGACAGTCCGTATTATTTGCATTTTGGCATTATTACCCAGATCGGATGCCAGTCGGCACGGCCAGTTTGGAGGAGGTTTGCTGTGCTACTGCTGCCTCAGTCAAAGAGCTAACTTGTTAGCTTAGATGCAGACTAACTGATGGAGCAGTCAACCAGCTTCTCCCATCTCCCTCCGCTGACTGTGGAGAAGAAGCTCAGACAACCATGCTGCTGATAATAGGGACTGTCCGCTTGAATATATTTAGGCATTTCTGTACAGGTAATTCTTGTTCATTACATACATAAACAGCAAGTGGATGTATCAGTGTGGCAGATTTATTGGTCAGGTGTCTCTTAATCGATTAAGGGCTTGTCAGGTTCTGCAAACCAATGCTCCCTGGCATGTTTTGGCTATGAATTATTGATCACACAGCAAAGTACAGGTCTAAGCTCTTTGTTAGGTTTTTGAAAAGCTTATTTTGAAAGCTTTTTTGAATGTGACAGTTTGAATTGGATTCATGTTAGTGGAAGAATAATGAAACTTTTTTAGGTATACAGGAAGAAGTGACTGTGTGAACCTGTGTCAGGCTCCTGCAGCTGATCACTTTCCAATTTTAAATGAGCTCTGCCTTTGTCACTGAAGAGAGGAGAATAAAATCGAGGCTATGGAAGTAAACACCAAATATGCTTTGAAGAGAAAAACGTCTGCTGTTTACTTCTGAGTGTCCTTCAAAAACAATGGAGCATCCCTCCTCATGTTGCCCCCTGATGGAACTGTGTTTAGAGACCAAAGGCCATGGTTTGTGTCTTCACTGTTTCCTTTTCTAGTTTTTCCATCCTTTGGCCAAAATGTGCCATTGTGTAAAACAAGTATGACATATGATTCTACTTTTAAACTAAGGAAGACTTCTAAGCTTCTAAATAAAATTGCATGAAGTCTACATACACACCAGCGAGCGCCATCCCACCACCCTGAACTTCTGCCCAAACCAACAATAAATCCTCTTTCTATAGACGGAACTTTTCAGCTTCCTTGTACAGCTGATTATCAGACCGAAACAAACGAAGTCCTTCCTCACTCCAGCTGACCACAGCAGACACATGGCTCAAACAAAGGTAGCACCAAAGATAAAGGTCTGAGGACACCACAGAGGAGCACACCGCATCACCAAGACTCATGAATGAAAAAAATGTGACACTTCTTATAGAAGCAATACAAATCACCATGGCAACACAGAGCTGAAGTGTATTCAGAGTGAGGAGAGAGACTGTGATGATGTTTACAATCAGAAGTGTGCCATCCACAGCTTGTGATCACCCTCTGGTGGAAACTGTCTGTAGGTGTTTGTGTGTGAAGGTGGTTCAGGTGTTTCACTGTGACAGCAAATGAAGCTTTCCAGTCCGTCTGTGATTTACTGGTTTTTACTGGTTCGTATTTAAACCTGCTGACTAACTGAAGCGCTTGTGCTTGACCAAGACGTGAAACACTTGTAACAAGTCCAGCGTCGCTTCTTTAGTTTTATAACATCATGTGACTGCGATGAGATCCACTCTATCTATCTATACCGCTTATCCATCAGGGTCACGGGGGAGCTGGAGCCAATCCCAGTTGACTTCGGGCAAGAGGCGGGGTCACCCTGGACTGGTGGCCAGCCAACCACAGGGCCACCTAACCTAAACTAACCTAACCTGCATGTCTTTGAGGGAGGAAGCTGAAGTACCTGGAGAAAACCCACACAAGCACGGGAAGAACATACAAACAGAAAGACCTGAATTCAAACCTGGACCCTTCTTGCTGTGAGGCAAGAGTGCTAACCACCACCACACACCACACCACACCACCACACCGCTCCGCACCGCACCGCACCGCACCGCACCGCACCACACCACCGCACCACACCACACCACCACACCACTCAGACCAAACTGTTTTTGATTCAGGAATTCATCATTAAGGATTCAAGAATCCCCACATGAGCAGCATCAGATATTATATTAGAGTGGAGGAAGAACTCCCCTCCCTGGTGACTGTTGATTTCTTGTTACTGGACTATGAACCATATGACAGAAAGGTCCTCACTAGATGCTTATCTGAAAGTGCTGCTGCCAAATTTAAGGAAGTGATTCCTTCAGTGTTTCAGCCAGTGCCATGTCTCCATACAACAGAAGACCCCCACGCTAATCTTAGCCCCTCACAAATTGATTATCTGGTCAATAGTGCTTCAGGCTCCCTACGAATGGCACTCGACTCCATCGCCCCCCTAAAAAAGAAGATAAAGAAAGAAAAGAGACAAGCTCCCTGGTATAATTCCCAGACCCACAAACTTCCTGAAAACTTGAAGGGACATGGCGTGCCACCAAACTAGAAGAGTCCTGCTTCATCTGGCAACAGTGTGAAAACCTACAGAAAGGCCCTCTGTGATGCCAGAGCCTCCTACTACTCCTCACTGATAGAAGAGAATAAAAACAGCGGTTTAATTACTGCTACTTTACTCCTCTCTGTCCTCTCTCACTGTGTCCTGTTACATGGAGGCTATTGAACAAGAATGAACACTTCTATAAAAATATTCATTGAAACCAAAAAATGAAATGATATAACCAAATGATATTTTTAATAGCAGAAGTATGTTTACTTTAATAGTGTAAGTACATTTAGCTCTTGAAATGATGTGAAATCTAGAAAGTGACACTAGTATTTTCACAGAGTGGTACTTCTTCCTCAGTAAAAGATTTGAGTACGCCTTCCACCCCTGAGGCTTGAGTGTGTGTGTGTGATGCAGCTGCACAGACACCAGAGGGTGATACTGCACCAGGAAGCAGGAGACACCTCCATCCAACCATTATCTATACCGCTTATCCGTCAGGGTCACGGGGGGCTCGAGCCTATCCCAGCTGTCTCTGGGTGAGTCACCAACTAACCTGCATGTCTTTGGACTGTGGGAGGAAGCCATAATATAACATAACACAACATAACACAACACAACATAACATAACATAACATAACATAACATAACATAACATAACATAACATAACATAACATAACATAACATAACATAATATAATATAATATAATAGTGGATAAATGTGAGACTGACTGAACTCAGTACTTTACTACACTTCATGTACAGTAAATATGAGGTATTGTATTTTCCTCCATCATTCTCCATAGAGAATATCATACACTTTATTCAATCCCTTTAGCTTGTGACTTATTATTCACTCATCATATTCACACATCACGTTTAATGTGTGCTGCTGTATTTCATTACTGTATGTTTGGCCTTGTGTATTCTGTATTTTGAGTGTAAAGTGCGTTTGCCACAAGGTGATGAAGCAGTTTTGAATTGGACCGATTGGATAGATGAATCAGTTAGTGATCCGTTAGTGAACTAATCGTCGTACCACTGATGATCCTTTGTTGTGAAGGAGACTAAAATCCTCCTGATAACTATGTAATGTGTCCAACAGAAATCTACTGTCATCACTATTATCAATATTATCATTGTTGCTGTTGTTATTAATAATATTATAATCATTATTGTTGATGAAATGTCAAACAAGTGGAGACACCCTGTTAGTTTCCAACAGTCTCCAGACTTATTTTGTCCAGTTACCAGTTTTTACTGTCACACAAGTCAAACTCAAAGGCTGAAACTGGAGATTATTTGGTGTCTTTGCATCACTTTTGACAATGGATTAATCATTTTAGTTCAGAATAATGGATCATTTATCAGTGCTGCAGCAGAGGGTGAAGTGAACTAAACCATCTGTTGGCGGAAGATGAAACACCATCACACTCCATCACTTCAGGGTTGATCATTCTGTTTATTTCCAATATACATCTCGTTTGAAAAATAGAAATTCTAAAAGATACCATTCCACCTGTTCTATAAAGCCCCAGAGTTAATCAAAGAAAATGGATCAGTGTCGGTGCGCTAAAATGAACAGGTGTGTCATCTCCTGTTACAGGTGACATGCTTTCTCAGAATAAACCAAGAGCTCCACGTGATGTGTGTCAGACTGACTCCAAACACCACTGTGGTGGAAAACTCCGGTGTTTTTAAACCTGGGCCCTTGGTTACATATTTGGGGTTCATAATGACTGGTAGGTACAAAAAATGTTGGAATCTGTTCGACTCTGTGTGACTTTGGCGTTTTAAATCGTTAGTTCAGATCCAACACAATATCTGTGTAACACACAATAACAAAAACACACTACCTGATGGAGGCAGCAGCAGACCAGCCGCTCCTGTGTCCTGGGAGCTAAAATCTTTTTTGATTGCTTACGCAGCTTGTAATATGGTTGTTTGAAGGCTTATCAATTGATCATCAATAGATGTATTAATTAAAATATTGATTCATGTAAAAATCCATGTTGAAATACAGTTACACTCTTAACAGTAACAGCTGTTGTAAGTGTAATTTGCATTCCTTCCTTTTAGATCTTTTTGCATTTTCCTGTTACTCCTAGTATATGGACATTTGTGTGTTAGACAAATATTGTGTTGTATCTGAAGTAACACTTTAAAACACCAAAGTCACTCAGTAACAAACTAACTAACTGATGGAGGCAGCAGCAGAGCAGCAGCTCCTGTGTTCTGTTCTCTAAAATCCCTGTTTTAGTGAATGTAGTCTGGTGTGTGTGCTGTTTGTGGTTAAACCAAAAGGATCTTCCAGGTCTCTCTCTGTAGGGATCCTTTCCATGATGCTGTCACACACTTAGAATAACACTCTGAGCCTGTCAGTGGATCAAACAAGCTCTTTTAGTGGACCTACTGTGATCAGGTGCAGTTGTCCCAAACGTTGCAGCCATTGCAGCCCGTTTGGTGGCTGCTGGCTGAGGTGATCTACTGGACCAGTTCCAACACTTTTACTACCTACCAGTCACTCACACACCAGGATGTGGACAGAGAGGACCAGGGGGAGAAACAGGGGAGTGACCCTTTAAAATAGCATTCAGTGTATAAGACAAAAAGAAATGTGTGATCCTGTTTTCCCATCAGATCATCCAACAGCAGCTGAGATGAAACGAAATGAAGCTGCTGTCCCACTGCACGGAGCTCACAAGGATTTGATCTTTTTCTCATAATTGTTACATAAGAATTTCAGTCTCGTTATAAGCCACTTAGGTAAAGGAGTTTGTGCAGCACACGCCATTATCTGATATGCACTCCTCGTCAGAGTTGAAGTTTGGCTGAGGATAATCCGATGATTATGTATCACTCAACTGTTTTCTATCCACAAAAAACCAAAAAGGAAGGACACAAGAAAAGCTTACCGACATACACACACACAACATAATCATTAAAAAAAGAAAGTCAAAAAACATAAAGAAACACATGATTTACCTTAACAAAAGCTTTGAAGTGAACATGTGAAAGAAAGATTCAGAAAATTAGAAGGTGGAGCAATGAAAACTGCATCAAAAAGTGATGATAAAAATATTTACCTCATCTGCACATACACATATGCATTGTTAATTAACTGTTAATTAACTTAAAGTATCTATTTGCAAACATTTCCTTCACAAACTATAATACAGCGAATCTCTTGAATCATTTCAATGCAACAAGAGGACAGAGAGAAGATATCAAAAGCCCATGCTGCGTCAAAAATCAACATGTTTCACCAGAAGCATTTCGTCTAAAACAAGAGGTAGAGCTATAAAAACATACTTTTCCTGCTACAGGAAATGTTATTAGAATAATTCAATGTATATAAAAAATCAGACAGATGATATTTATATATATTTATATAAAAAGAGCAGGGAGGGCATCCATGCGCGGTCAGAGCTGCAGCATTCACTGTTGATCAGCCACATGTGAGGAGCTGCATAGAAGAAGTCAGTTATGTTGAACAGGGTTCGTTTACTGTGGAGCTGTGAGAAGACAGGGAGGAAAGAATCAGTTTTAAATGGCTTCACTATTAGATAAAAAAGGTTTCTATGATGCTTCCTTCCCTTCAAGCATTTCCTTTTCTCTGCAGCACATATTCAGACCAGTGTGGTGAGATCACAGAGAGGAGGTGGAGTTAAAAAGAATAAAGGAAAGTAGAAGAGAGAGCTGGTCAGCGGTGGCTGCTCGTTCTACAGAGACGTCTCAGATCCTCTGCTATTCCAGTAGAAGGAGTTCTCATCGTCTGGGTCCATGTCGATTCTAATCTGAGGCACAGACTTCAGCGGACTCATCTCAGGGCTGCAAACACAGAGAGAGAGACTGTTAGGCACTGTGGAGGAGCACTGTGAGGGGGATTAGGGTTAGGGGGCTGCTGGTATCGCAGGTATGTATAAATATATATTGTATTTTTTATTGTCTGTCTTTAATATGCTTGTCTCTTTTCCAGCTCTTTCTAAATGTAAAGAACACTTTAATGAAATGTTTCAACATTCTTGCCCCTCTGGAAGCTGAAAGTGTTTCAGTTAGAGTGGTGTTTCTTTAATCATGAACATTTTCCTTTTGTTTACAGGTGGACAAATATCTGGTGTCCACATGGAAACGTCACAGGCGTCTAAAGTGGACTAAAGCCTCCTTCCACTGATATGTCTCTTGTCCATGAGAGAGGGACTCACTGCTGTCGTGGTCTGATGGGTCCTGAGGTCATCTGAGCACAAAGCAATCTGGCCACAGTCTCAGTGGGACAGGATTAGTTTTTTGTAATTTTTTGTGTGTGTGTGTGTGTGTGTGTGGGGGGGGGGGGGGGTTCCCATGAGGGACAGCACCCAGGTCAGGACAGAAACACGAGATCTAACTAATCCGGACTCATCTCTCAGATAGGAAATTCAAACTGGTTCATAACAATATTCACTAATATGCAAATGACATATTATTAAAGGTGAAACTACCACAGAGCAACACATACGAAATACTTCAAAGGCAACATTAATAGTAACATTACAGTGCTGCCTGATACTTTTACTGTAGGTACGTTTTGTGGCTAGTACTCTTGTGCATATACCAGAGTACTGTGACAGTGTGATGTTTTATCTGTGGTGAAGGATGAGATGGAGGTCAGTGGAACATGTGTGAACAGCGGTCTGATCTCCAGCATAAGTCTGGAGGGGGTTTGGTGGCGTCACAGATGTGCTGCTGCCATCACAGCTGCTTTTCACACATTGTCCCAAACACTAATCCTCCCCAACTCGCAGGGAGCATGTGGGGTAAAACAGGAAAAAAATGTGACCCTGTACACACGACTCAGGGATCTTGGTCATCCTGAGGGTGTGGGCATGATGGCGAAACATAATCTCCTCCTCATAATCATCATGGGCCAAAAGCAAGGCTTGTTCTGCCTCTTCAGTCCTGATTGTCTCCTCTAAAGCTCGTCACAGTGTGTGTTTATCATGCAGCATCCACTTGCACTGCTCTGATGACAACACTGACACAGGCTGGTAACACTGTGATTACTGCCCCGGTCCTGAATGTTTCCGTCTGCAGTAAACCGAAAACCTTCAGCGCCACACGATGACTTTCATAAGATGTTTCCACATGGAGCTCAAGTCAATGAGATGAAAATATCATTTTGATCATATTAACCATATGCACACAAAACCTGCAACATGTAGGCAGGAAAATGCAGCTGTGGAGGAGCTGCTGAGCAGCAGGCAGACTCAGCAGCTGGGGGGCACTTAGCTCCACTGGGGAGCTAAGACAGAGGACACGTCTGAGAGAGGACACGTCCCACATAAAACAGATTTCCTGAACTGTCTTTTTCCATCTACGTAATATTGTTAAAATCAGGTCCATCCTGTCTGGAGATGATGCAGAAACACTAGTCCACACATTAGTCACTTCCAGGTTGGATTATTTCTGTTCCTTATTATCAGGCTGCCCCAATAAGTCCTTAAAGACTCTCCAGCTGGTCCAGAATGCTGCTGCTCCTGTTCTGACCAGAACTAAGAGAAGAGACCATCTTTCTCCTGTACTGGCTTCTCTTCATTGGCTTCCAGTCAAATCTAGAATAGAGTTTAAAATCCTTCTCCTCACCTCCAAAGCTCTTAATGTTCAGGCTCCATCATCTCTTAAAGAGCTCATAGTACCGTACTACCCCACTAGAGCACTGTGCTCCCAGACTGCAGGTCTACTGGTGGTTCCTAAAGTCCTCTAAAGTAGTGATGGAGCCAGAGCTTTCAGCTATCAGGCTCCTCTCCTGTGGAACCTCCTTCCAGTCTGGGTTCAGGGGGCAGACACCCTCTCTACATTTCAGAGTGGACTAAAAACCTTCCTTAGTGATAAAGCCTATAGTTCAGGGCTGGATCAGGTCTTGGACCAGCCCCTAGTTATGCTGCTATAGGCTCAGACTGCCGGGGGACTCCCATGATGCACTGGGCTCCTCTCTCCTCCTCTTCCTCTCCATCCTGATGCTTCATGTCTCTTTAATGTCTCTTACTAACTTGGTATCTTCCCCGGAGCCTTTCTGTGCTTTTCTCATCTCTCAGGTTCCTGTGGATCCTGGTCCTGGTTCTCAGGTTCCTGTGGATACTGGTCCTGGTTCTCCTGCTGTGGTTCTCAGGTTCCTGTGGATACTGGTCCTGGTTCTCCTGCTTTGGTTCTCTGATTCCTGTGGATCCTGGTCCTGGTTCGCCTGCTGTGGTTCTCAGGTTCCTGTGGATCCTGGTCCTGGTTAGCCTGCTGTGGTTCTCTGGTTCCTGTGGATCCTGGTCCTGGTTCGCCTGCTGTGGTTCTCAGGTTCCTGTGGATCCTGGTCCTGGTTCTCCTGCTGCAGATCGTCAGCCACTGACACTTTGTACTGATATTAGTCCTGTTATTATTATTCACATATTAACTGTTGTCATGTTTTTTGCTACCATATTGATCAGTATCAGTCACATTGATCAGTATTGTAGTTACTGTTAGTATTTTGGTTGCTGTTTGTTTTCTCTCTCTCTCACCTCCACCCAGCACAGACCCCGACAGAAAGCCCCCCCCCCTCTGAGCCTGGTTCTGTTCCAGGTTGTAAAGGGGAGTTCTTCCTCCACTGTGTCCTAATCTAATCTCTGAGCTGCTCTGTGGGGATTCTTGAATCCTTCCTGTTGAATTCCTGAATCTTTGGTCTCTGAATGAAAGAGTTTGTTCTGAGCTGCTCTTTATGGAAACAGTCTGAGAGAACGCTGCTATGAACTGGAGCTGTATAAATAAAGAAATAAAATGATTGATTGATGTCTGACAGAGGACACATCTAACCCTAACCCCCCCCCCCCCCCCCCCCCCCCCAACCCCCCCACTTCTCACCTGGACAGACAATTGGCCTGATAGTAGCGAAGCTGCTCAGCACGTCGTGTGTCTCTGGAGGAATGAAGGGGGCTCGTCTCCTGTGGCAGAGAGAGAGAAGTTCACTTTCAGACTGAGGAAGCCTCCGACCCACAGAGACTCTGCTCAGTCTGTTACTGTGTCTCAGAGAAAAGGGGCACAAATGATGATGAGTAATAAGTGTGGAAGAGCTGCAGATCTGAAGGCGTTGTGGACAGTGGACATTTACTCCACCAGAGTCCTGCTACAAGTGGACCTGGTGGAGAACCCTTACCACTGCTGGTTCATGTGTTCATTACAGTGTTCAGTGATATATGCAAAGTTTTACCTCATCTTCATGAGAACACATCAAGGCCAAATTTAGCTGTAGGTGGACTAACTTTTTAGAGATTTAATATAAAGATGAAATAGCAACTGTATCTGTATCTCTCAAGAAACCCTACAGAAAATATCTTATTATTGTTATTATTATCATTATTATTATTATTATTGCTAAGTTGAAGTTGTTATAAAAAGAAAAAGGAGGTTAGTTGAGCCTGAACCGAGAGGGGAAAAGTAAAGTAAAGTCAAATCTAAATGATCAGAAATGCAATACATGAGTTCAATTCATGCATGTTTTGGAACACAAGACAGACAGCAAAGAAGGAGGAGAAAAAGTTAATATCATGCAGTAATGAGGGAAGCATCGTCATCATCGTCATCATCATTAGAGATAGTGAGTGAGGAAGCAGAGCAGGAGTGGCAGGCAGGTTGAGGAAGAGGAGGACGCGGTGCTGCCGTCCGGTGCTGCAGGTGGCAGGGCTCTACTCACTGTCAGAGGCCTTATCAGCTAAGAAGGGCTCCTGTTCCATCATGTCCATGGGGATTTTAATGCTGGGAGCTTTGTCACTGTAAGGATAGTCAGACTGTTGGAGAGAGGAAACATCCTGAGACGCTGTGGGCCAATGAGTTAGCATTTAGCTGAGTTAGCATCAGCACACACACACACATGCACACGCATGCAAGCACACATACACACACACACACACACACACATGCACACGCATGCAAGCACACATACACACACACACACACACACACACACACACACACACGCAAACACACACACATGCACACACACTCTGTAGAACAACTCTCATGTACTGATTCTGAAACAGTTGTGGAGATGCATCTTGAATCTCTGGGTCCATCTTCTACATTCCTGGTTCCCACAGGACACAGAGACAGTGAAAAAATGGGCCTGTCCATCTGTTACAATCAAAGAGCTTCTGTTCTTCCATTCAAGAACAGTTCAGCCCTTTGATGTCGCCTTGGGACACGAGTCATTTCAACAAGACTGAACAGGTTGGACCGTTTCACTCCAGATCTCACTGGGCTGCTTCGAACTTTAAGAACCACAAAAACACAACAGCTCTACTAACAATTTGTACATTTCTGCTAAATCATTCATCAAAAGTGTGCCAACAAACTGGAGAGCAAAGAGCACAACAAAACACATCCTGCTAGATGGCATCATGGACTCTTCTAAGTTGGGTTGGGTTGGTTTCTGGTTTTGGGTCCAGTGTCGAGAGGTTAACCTAGTTTGATTTCATGTGAACCAGCAAAACAGGTGTTTGTCATTATGAGATGTTCTGGCAGATCATCATCAATATGTGCCAACGGAGAATCCACGTCATCCTGCACTACTAATATGTAATATCTGAAGGTTAGAGGTTCGATCCCGGCTCCTATGAGTCAGCATGTCGAAGACACTGAACCCCAAACTTGCTCCTTCAGTGTGTGAATGTGTCTGAAAGAACAGTCTCCTCCAACTTAGATTCCTCCTGTATGAATAATGTGCGATGAATAAATGAGGATGTGATGTTTGAGTAGATGACTAGAATGGCGCTATACAACACAGACCATTTACCATGATCTGCATAGTGTTTGTGTAGGCTGTAAACTGAGCCATTAGTGCCTGAGAGCAAAAAAGACTGACAGGCCATGTGGACATCTCGTGTCAGCAGACCATGTTCCTGTGTTTTTGGGGTGAAAAGTTGAGACATGGCAGAGTTAGTGTCACAGAGAACAAAAACTGGAAAATGGTGACATTTTGGATTGGGGCCGACAAAAGAGTTGAGATGAAAGATGACGATGCCATGTGTGAACGCCACAGGAAACAGAAGGTGGTCATATATATAACTCTCATTCCACCTGAGAAAACACCATGCCTCTACAGCTGTGTCCCCCCGCTCACGTGTCCTGACTGTGGTGCTGCTGCGCTCTTATTCATGGCCTCTCATTTCGTTGCACCCTGGAGCAGCTGAGTCACGTGCAACACCTAATGGTAAAATTTGGTACTAACACACTCCAGCCCAACCCTACTGAAGAGGCAGTGCCACAGTAGTGCCATCATACCTATAACATCTCTGAAAGAGCAAAGGCACAAAAGATGTACTGTCTCCACTCAGCAGGGAAACCACTCCCCAAACCACAAACTTTGCAACACGAGAAACCAGCTGCATAAAGGGAAGTGTATGCCTGGATATCGGTGAGCCACTGAGTGAACTGTCACATGAAGCATGCTGGGAGATGGCTGCAGGTCGGAGGTCAGTGGGGAGGTTAACAAACTGGGAAATGGGCTGACATGTAAAAATAATGATAACAAAAATCGTACGTCTTCAGCGTCGCTGTCTATGCTGTCTCGTTTCTTCTTTTTCTTCTTCTCATCCTCTTTCTTCTTCTTGTCCTTCTCTGGGATGATGTCGTCCAGGAAGCTGAGGTCATGCTGAGAGAACATGTAGTCCATTGCTTTTCTGACGGCAACCAGAGCGAGGATCTAAAGGACGAACGAGAGGGTTCGAGTTGGCCAGTCTGCTATGAAGCCTTTCCCATTAAATGGAGCTATATCATACATTTTTAACTTTAATATGAAATATGAGCTGATGTTTCAGTCAAAACAGGTTAGAAATGACTCACTAAACTTACTAAAAACTTAGCAGCATCAAACCTGACACATTAGCACAAAATGCAGGCTGAATCTTAATATAAATGTATCTCACCATGACAGGGAAAACAATAGCAGCCACAGTGGACTTGAGGATCCAGAGCAGAGCCAAGCAAAGGATCTGGATGAAGGTGAAGAGGTGGACCTTCCTGAGGGGAACGTGGCGCAGGTAAACCAGGTCCGGCTGGTGCTTCGCTGGCATCAGAAGCAGTTTGAGACGATCCATGAACTACAGACAGACAGACAGACATGGCAGGATGCACTGTGTGCACGAGTACGTCAGAGTAACAGCCGCTCACTGTGGCCTGAAAATGAGTGGCCGTTTCGTGGAGTGTCTGAGGGTTCTCTTGATAAAGGCAGTTACATGTAGAAATGCTTGTGAGGTTTACCTGCACTCCGTTGAGAGAAGCAACTCCCATGTACAGGAAGACTCCATATAGCACAGGCATGGGGATAAACTGAGAGCGTCAGAGAGAGAAACCAGTTAAGCGTACATGCGTGTAAAACTAAACGTGCACAGAGACACTCCTTTGGATTTTCTACAATGTGTAGCTTTAAGTGTGCGATAGAAGAAGAATATTTAAGGTCCAAGTCTGGCTGAGAATGATCTGATGAATTACCTTCAGAATAGGAGACATAAATACAGACAGTCCTGTGAGGATGAACACACACACACCAGTGACCCTCTGCTCTCTGCAAACAAAGACAGAGAAAGAAACATAGTTACAACAAGAACAGAGCTCACATTTTTGTTGCATGTTTGCCTGAGTAATGGAGCCGATGAAATCTCATCAGTGTAGCCAAAAACAAGCCCAACATTTGTAGGAAGTTCAAAGTGTTTCAGTTTGTTAGTTCAGCTCACAGCTGACACATTAGGAGGCTCTGGAGGACGTCATCAAACTCATGAAAACAAACTGGACAAGCTCTGATAACAGGAAGTGTCGTTACCATCTTTTAGTGAACACACAAGGCAAAACGTGGCAGATAATGTTTTAACAGGGCCAATTATGCGCCTTCATTAACAGACAGCGGAAAAAAAATTGCTTAAATAGCTCAAAGCGATGAAAAGAAGAGATTTGTTATTTTACTTCTTGAAAATACAGATAATACAAGAAATGAGTGTCACATTTACAATCCAGTATTTAAAGCAGTCAGGATTAACAATCCACCACTAATATACATCCAAATCAGCTTATTACAGTTCGTAGATAAAGTTGAATATGACAATGGACAAGTCTTACCTGACTCCCAGGAACTTGGGCTGCTCCCCAGGGGCCGATGTCTCGGTTTCCATCTTCAGACTGTCAATGTGAGCGATGGAGATAACGGTGGCAGCAACGTACCATGGCAGACCCATGAAGGAGCAAACCACCAGCAGAATAGCCACCCAGAACAGGTCAAGATGGTAACCTGCCCCTTTCTGGTTCAAACAACAAACACAAGGTCAGAGGTCATGTATGTGCATCCCCAGTCAGCATGCAGCAGTCAGCTGCAGATGCAGGCAAACCTAAAGCCAGCCAACAGCTCCTGCATGCTTTGATCATATAACCTGCTCATGTCATTAGGACTGGGCCACAGGACCATATGTATGTGATGATAGAACAACATCCATTGTTTCATATTATGCTCTTCTGCTTATTTCGTTGTGTCTTAACTGAAATATCTGTGAAACATGAAGGACAGTGAAGGTGACACAGAATGGGGTCACTCTTGACAGGGGAAGGACTCTGACCTAAACCAGGATGTGTCACAGGGACGATGTCTGGGGATGAAGCGTGTGACAGAAAACCTTCCTGATTCACTAGTTTAATGTTTAAATCAAACAAGCCATTGCTCAACTTCAGGAGTGAGTCTCTGAACATCTCAAGTAGCTGCCTTCTAAGCTGAACTGTGTTCAGTCACTGCCCTGAAACATCTCTCACTCCCATGTGAAGAATGACAGTAATATTTAACTACAGTGTGAAGATAGCAGTGTCCTGTAGAGCCTGAAGTTTGTTGTAGGAAATGTATGAAAAATCTTCACTTCACAGAAATCAGGGAAGCAAAAAATCTTTCATGAGAACAAAACCATTCTTATTGTTGTTAGATTTCTAATTTAAAGGTTAAGCCTGGGTCCAATCTGTCCCAAAGGATCACGTTGCAGCCATTGCAGCCCGTTTGGTGGCTGCTGGCCGAGGTGATCTACTGGACCAGTTCCAACACTTTTACTACCTACCAGCCATTCAGACACCAGGATGTGTACTAATAGGGCCCAGCCTTAAAGATACCCATGTTATACCTAAGTTGTACTATCTAAATTGTGGTCGTATTCTGACATTCACCCCCTGGGTCACAACTTCCGACCTGGCTTAGAAAACCCATTTTGTAAGTACCTTTAGTTTGTGCTCCTTCCTGTTGACGATCACAGCAGTAATCTGTTGGTCCATGAAGACCAGGATGGTGACCAGGAGGGCAGGAAGAGCCGACGCCAGGTAAACCCACCAAGGGTTTCCCCCGAACGGGGGCACAAACCAGCCCCGTTTAGGACTTGTTGGCTATAAGGGAGGAAGACACAAGCTTTATTACATTGGTCAACTGGACAAAGTGTCATCAGAGCTCAAAACATAGACAGAAATCTGAGGTGTGCTTTTGATAAACAAGGTCGCTTGACTCTTTGTGTTTCTCATTGTTTTGGTTTGTTTATATGTAAGAAATCAGTTCTTATTCTTGATGATCATTTCCAAAAGCCATTCCATTGGTTTAGCTGTTTTTGTGCTTCACATTTGATATTGCACATGTACAACATAGCTACATGTTTCTGCTCATGTATGTACCTGTTAACCTGTTCTTATTCATATTTGATTCTCACATTAACCTCTTCTTATTTATATAATGATCCTCACGTTAACCTGCTCCATTTCTGGCATTGAGTATATTTAGTTTTTGCAATTTACTGATGATCTTGTTCTATATTTTGTTTATATTTGCACTCTTTCATACTCTATCCTGCAACTGCCACACAACAATTTCTCTTGAGATAAATACAAATCTGTCTAATCTAATCTAAGCTTCTCTTCAGGGATTCAGTGTCTTAATTTGATATTTGTAATTTGGATCTCTGGACAGAAGAAGCCTTGGATGAAACCTACAACCCTACACACCATTTAATTGCTATCCTCTCTGACTTTGGCCACTGGTTTGACTTAAAATGTGGTTAAAAAACATAAATGTCACAGCAAACGATTAGTTTTATCTTTTGGCTAGCTCACATGGTGCTGTAAATGGTGGTGGTAACTAGGAGGATTGTGTTTTGGATTAAAGCCTTTTGAGTCTAATGGAATCTTATTATGTTTCATGAAGCAATAACCCAAAACAATATGAAGCCTTTCTGCGGGCAGCAGGGACGGCCTCACCTTGAATTCAGATGGTACAATGAGTTTAGGGGTATCGACTCCTACGAGCATGTCGACTCCACAGAAGATGAGGATGGCCAGGATGATGGCGAAGTCACTAATGAGTTTCCTGACCTGAGTGGGAGTGAACACAATGCTTCTCTGTAAGCTGATATTCAAACCTTTAGCCTGGCTGAAATGAATGTGGCTGAAAGGGACTCACGGTGGTGGGGAAGAATGGGCTGGTCTTGAACTTCTTCAGACCCATGGAGCAGGTGTATGTGCCAAAGAAGAGGATGAAGGACATGAGGGTGATGTCTGGGACAAAGTCGCAGGCCTTCCCCACCAGCTCTCCTTTGTACCTCAAGCACTCGGTCTTTGAAAGGGATGACCACGTGGCATTCATTGGCTGCACGCAGGAAATAAAAAGCATAGTGGTTATGAAGAAATAAGTATTTGTGCAAATGAACACTACAGCTGTGACTCATGGTACACTCAGTGATGTCAGTAATTTGTGTGCACACGAACGTCAAGTCAGAGACAACTAAGAAAGCCAGAAAAGAGAATCTACGATTCAAAAGGTCCTTAAACACACAGCAGGATGAAAAACAGATTCGACAATCAGGAAAGCAGCCATGTGAGGAGTGGATGGAGGCACTAACAGAAGGCTTTCAGGTGTTTCAAGTATTGTCACCTAACAACTGTTGTACTGAGAAGGTTCAGGAGAGCTCACTGATAACTGAAGCCGCCTACGTGTCACAGTAACCTCGGCCTGGAAACAATGTGCTTATCAGACTGTTGAGTTTCAACTAAACACAACTGTCCTCTTTAGTTTCCTCTTTATCTCCACCATATGGAGGGGGTTTGTCTTTCAAAGATTGTCAAAGAATTCCAGGGACGTTCAGGCCAAAGTCCTTCAGTCTAAACACTGCTTGGGGTAAATATATAAAGTGCACTGCAGTATTTCAAGGCTGTGGAAGGGCCCGCTTACAGGAGCATCGATGAGGCATCACGCAGACTATCAATGTGGACCATTTTAGAAAAGTGAACACGGTGAAAGTGGACTGGCACAAGAAAAATAGGAAATGCTCACCAGATCAGTGTTGTTCCAGTACCAGACTGAAGTACCTTCCAAAGGATCGCCCACGATGTCGGTACTGTTCTCTGTAGAGACACAACATAACCTCCTCTAAGCACTAGAAGCAAGGTTTCTAACATCAGTGGAAGTTTTCATTCATCACACACAACAAATATGTTTTCTAAAGCAAAAGTTTGAAACCAAAATATAATTATGTGTTTTACAGCTAAGCTGCTCTTTACACAAGGAAAACTAAACTGTTGAACAGATGAAAAAAGGAAATCAAAGAGTTGGTTTTCTGACGTGTGACACATTGACAGACCACAGCTCAGCAGCCCAGCTCTTCAAAAGCATTAACAATCTTTAACCATCTATGTGAAAAACATCATATTCAAACTTTAAGCTCACTGTGACTGTTACACTGTGACTCTAATCAATTACTCAATCAATCAATCACATTGATTTGACGACACGACCATCCTGGGCCTCATCACGGACAACGATGAGATGGCCTACAGAGAGGAGGTGAAGACACTACACGGCTGGTGCCAGGACAATAACCTCTCTCTTAATGTCAGCAAGACTAAAGAGATGATCGTGGACTACAGGAGACAGCAGGGAGGTGGACACCTCCCCATCCACATCGGTGAGGTTATTCATATAGAACCAATTCATAACAAATGTTATCTTGAGACCCTTTTCATTAAACAGCAGGTCAGACCAAACTCTTTAATTAAGAGAGAGACCCAATGATTCAAGAAATTAAAACTAAGGATTCAAGAATCCCCACATGAGCAGCATCAGGCAACAATGTCGGGAAAAACTTCACTTTAATGTGAAGAAACCTCAGACTGTAACCGGCTCAGAGGTGGGCAGCTTTCTGTCGAGCTCAGTCCAGAGTGTCCTACCTTTGACAAATAAAACTACCTCAATGTGGCAGACTGGGACAGTTTTCAGAGAACAGTCTCATGAACAGGACCTGAAAACCTGCTGCAGCTCATAGGTTAATCTAATCACACCCTGCTCTTTGACCCACATGGGCTAAATGCCTTAAACCACATCTCACCTAGAACAGCCGGGGCCATACAGAGGCAGTCGTACTGTGTGATGTAGTCCATCGTGAACTCTGAGTTGATGGGATAGTGGTGAGCTAGTTTGAGCATCTTTTTGAAGGCATCGTAGATGAAGATGAAGCTAATGAGACAGGAAAAGCCCTCCTCAGTGAACCGGGTGAAGTACTGGACCAGGAAGCTGGCGTCAGTGGCCACGAGCACCAGGCAGAAGAACGCAGACCACAGGCCAATCCACAGGCGGAACTCCAGGTAGTCAAAGCTATTATCTCTGTGAAAGAAACAGTAAATGTTCTCAGAGAATGAAGTCCATGTGACACAGAGTGTTAGAGACACTGTTAGAAGGTCAGAAAAACCTCTGACAACACAGCTCTTTAAAAAACAACAGTTTTAAGAAGTGATGATATCAGTCTTTCATTTGACACATTAAAAGACTGCTCTCACCTGCTGACTGTCTGAGTGTTAAAATCGGATACTGCTTTAAAATACTTGTGTAAATTTCAAAGACATAAAAACAGTTCAACTATGTTGATTTAACCTGGACCCTATTATTACACATTTTGGGTTCAAAATGTATGTAGATACAAAAAGTTTTGGAATCATGTGTTACACAAATGTTGTGTTGGATCTGAACTAACACCAAAGTGACAAATAACACACACAAACTAACTGGTGGAGGCAGGAGCAGCAACTCCTCTGTCTGAAGAGAGTGATGTAACACCTGAGCTGGGTTCTCACTCTGATAATAATCAAGAGTTTAAAAGGTAATTCTGGTATTTTTACCAGAGAGCCAGTTGTCCCAAAGGACCACGTTGCAGCCATTGCAGCCCGTTTGGTGGCTGCTGGACCAGTTCCAACACTTTTACTACCTACCAGTCACAATTCATTCTGGGAATGTTTACAACAAGCTTGTTTGGAGCTTCTGGAGTGTTTAGCATGATGATAATGTACTTTTCAAACCCTAAATAATCTGTGATTAATAACCAGGCTGAGAGAGAACATACCTGCTGAAGTTGAAAAGCAGCCGCTCAAACACCAGAACAGGCCCGGTACTGCTCAGGATGGTCAGAGGCTGTCCAGCCAGCAGACAGAAAACCCCTCCGGTGATCGCTGTGCCCAGAAAACTCTCCAACACCCCCTGCACACACGGAGGGGGACAGTTAGGGAAGCATTCACAACATAAAAGTGGTTAAGACTCAAACTAAATCTCAGCCTGACCTGCATGTTTTCTGTAGCATCTCCCAGCAGACCACCAAAGGTGATAGCGTTGGTCACAGTTCCCAGGTAAATAAACAAAATGGCCGACAAGGCCTGAATGTGAAATGCATCGGTGAAATCACTGACGAAGAAAGGCGCTTTTCTTTTGATGTCAAGTAGGAGACCCCCGCAAAACCTGAGAACAGAGACAAGCCAAGAGTCCTTTTCTGCAACATGGAGTACTAATCAACTAGAGGCAATTTTAAAAGTATTTACATGTTAGTACCCAGATGCGGAGAACTACGATCTGTCTTTTATTTTAGGATGCATAACGTTTGCAACACTGTGGACTTATGTGGGCTAGGTTTGGGTCTGGCAATGCTCTGAGTCCAGTCTATATGAGTGGAGCTATCCACTTGCACATAAAAAGTATTATTTAAAGAAATTTGGTTTTGTTCATGACTTCATACCTTCCAGTCTTCTTCAGCTCGTCCCCCACAGCATGCCCCCCTCCTCCGTGGCCCCCATCATGAGGCATATCTCCATTCATCTGAGAATCCCCTCCTGCATACATATTTTTCCTACAACACATACAAATAGACAGTTTGGAGCATTTCCCTCATAGTTTAAGTCCTTTTTATCTTAAATAATCAAATTTGTATACAGTTGGATTTGTAAATGCGAATGTATATGTGGTGGTAATGTGTGTGAGTATGTATAAATTGTGTATATATAAATTCTAAAATTTTAATCTTATGATGTACATTTCTTTTTTTTGCTTATGTACATGGTTATTTCTTTTTTTCATGTAGGTTCTGCTTCTGTTCATTTATTAACTGCAAGCAAATCAACTCAACTAAATCATCAATCATACATTTGATGCTGTTGACACAAAATGCACTTTTCAGCCTTTACATGTCTGCATGTTGTCAATCAGTGGATTAAATTGCTGCTTCACTGAGTCAAACTGCAGCTGCAAATGAACCCACTGCTGCTCCTTCATAATTCATCACTGTGCTGCATAGCTGGATGCTCTGCTCTCTCATGCCATAATATGGTCAGTGCACACAAAGCGTTCAGAGCATCAGTGGCTTCCTACATGTTTAATGTGACAGTCCTCTACCCTGTCACTTTCTCACTTTTCATCATTTTATTTCTTAAATATGCTCTGGCACTGATTATTTTTGCATTTCCACTGTTGAATCCTGTTACAGATACGTGTATGTGTATGTGTATGTACGTGTATGTGTTTGTGTGTGTATGAGTGTAATGACTTCCAGTGATTGACCAACAGACTAGCACACAGACCTTTTGTCAGAGGAGGGCAGGGATTTCGGAGGCTCTATCCTGATAGTTGGGTCCCACTCTCCTGGAGGGAGCACGATCACCTCATCCAGGAACTCATCGATACCGGCCAGCAGGTCCTGTCTGTCCTTGGCCTTATATGCAATGTCATGAAAGACCTGAACACAGATGGAGAGAGACGAGGTATCTGAGTGCAAAAGAGAGAGTCAGCAGGCAGTCAACATCAGGTCTGCAGGTCCATACATGGAGGTTGGGGGGGCCCTACATTCACATAAATGCACCAATGAGTCATTGAATCTGATCACCCCATTCACTTCACATCCTGCACAACTGTGGGGCTTAAGAGTTTATCAACACAGTATGAACTCATGTCTGAGCAGAAAAACTGTCCACAATACAGAGGGAATACATATGTGAGAATGCTCTTCATTGACTACAGCTCAGCATTTAACATTATTATTCCCTCGTATAAACTCGTCACTAAGCTTGCTGATCTCGGATTGAACACCTCCATCTGCAGTTGGATATACAGCTTCCTGACGGGCAGGCCCCAGGTGGTGAGAATTGGCAGCCACACCTCCTCCTCGCTGACCCTGAACACGGGTGCACCACAGGGTTGTGTGCTCAGCCCCCTCCTGTACTCCCTGTTCACCTACGACTGTGCTACCAAGCACAGCTCAAATGTCATCTTTAAGTTTGCTGACGACACAACCATGCACGCAAACTGTTCTCCCTGTTACCGTCTGGCAGACGATACAGGAGCATGGCTGCATGCACCACCAGACTCAGGGACAGTTTTTACCATCGGGCCAACAGGCTCCTCAACAAATAGACTTATAACTTATTACTGCTGCTACCTGCACTTTTCACTTGTACTGTTACTGAGCCACTTTAAGTTCAGACCAGTTTGTTCCCCACAGAATTAATCCTGATTATAAGCACACACACACTTTAATCAGAAAGTGTAGAAAGATCTGTCCATCAGAAGTATTCATGTGTAGACAGAGCTTGGAAATAAACTTGAATGAAACCCAGTGCACAGATTCAAACAGGAAGCAAAGGCTGGTCAAAGGTGTTGTAGGCAGCACAACCTTTAACTATGACTATACTATATACTATACTATACTAACCAACTCTATTTTTCATGGCCGCAGAAAACTAGGAGGAGGCTGAGATCCAGACTTTCATTCAGACCCCTTACTTTCATAAAAAAAACAGAATTTTATGTAAATAATTAGAATAAAACAAATGTATAATCAGGAGCTGAAAATGTCTAGTTTATCCTGTAAGTGTCTGGCAGTACGTATTTTATTGTATCTTCATTTTAGATCAGGACTTTGTGTGTGGTGCGCGGTATAACCTTTGGGATGTGTTTGTAGGTGTCACTTTGGTTTGGAATGTGTTTGTCCAAAAATGCAGCAAATAAGCTCTGTTAAAAGCAAAATTCTGGATCACTAATGTCTAAGCCCTCCTACGGCCCCAGGTCAGCCTATGTGGGGGAACCACACCGCATGAAACCTGGTAACATAATTTGACTGAGTACAACAGGACCATCAGTACAGCCTGAGTGAGGGATCAGATTAGGACACAGTCAGAAAATGTATGTCTGTGAAAGCATTTAAAGAGAACACAGCTCATGTGAGTTAACGGCAATCTGACCTCATCTGACATCAGCGTGGCGATCGCTCTGCCGATCTCATGGTACGACTTGGCTTTTCCTTTGGGTCCAAGCAAGATGAATAAAAATCTGCAAATGGTACAAAATCATTTGTGTTACGAAAAGTTTTTGATCTGGATTTTTTCTGATAAAAAATGATCTTCCTGTTCATTTTAACATCTGTTCATGTTTCCTGTTTCCTGCTGCCTGCACCTGTTCAGGTGTAACTATCAATAACATTTAGTGTTTAGTATTGGATTTCTTTATAATTTAAAGTGAACAAAGGAAAAACATCATATTATTTTATATCATTCAGTCCACTTTAATTGTTAATTGTGAGTGATTTCATTGTGTCTACTTGTATATTTCATGTTTTACATTCTATAAATACAATTTTAAAACATATGTGTGAGGTCAGGGCAGCATGGTGGTGCAGTGTATGTTTTTGTATGTTCCCCCCGTGTTTGCGTGGGTTCTGTCCGGGTAGTCCGGCTTCCTCCCACAATCCAAAGACATGCACATTAGGTTGATTGGTGACTCTAAAATTGCCCGTAAGTGTGAGTGTTTGTCTGTCTCTATGTGTTGGCCCTGCTGGTGACCAGTTCAGGGTGACCCCGCCTCTCGCCCGAAGTCAGCTGGGATTGGCTCCAGCTCCCCCGTGACCCTGACGGATAAGCGGTATAAACGATGGATGGATGTGTGAGGACACCTGAACAACTACAACTTGGAAAATCTGGACTGAAGCATCTTCCTACTTTAAACTTTATGTCCAGACATGAATCTCAGCCACCTTGTAGGAACAGGAACCTCCGTCAAGGCTCCCAGCATCACAGCTTGCTGCAGACGAACAAACGCCACAAACGGTGCATCCAGGAAGTCTACCTCCCCCACCAACACGTTGGAGGCCTCGGCGTCTCTCGGCAACTTCTTCATGAACTTGTTCCTCAGCTGAAAGCACAGAGGAGAAGAACAGGAGGATATGTTAAATGTTACGTTCACACCAGCAAGCTTCCCAAGACAGTGCTCACCCAATTAAACAACCTATATCAAACCTGACATTCCCATTCAGCTCAAATACCAAACTGGAGGCACCCTGGCATCAAAATAGGGCTGTATTTCTTTCTGGATGGAGGTCTGACACCTGCTGAGCAACATGTCCCCTCCAGAGGACAATAAAGTCCTGCAGCCGTGTCTCTGACGAGTTTCTCCATTACAGACAGAGGCAGAGCAGTAAATATGCATTCAAAGAATTAAACTGTTGGATCAAAGCCAGCTAAAGAGCAGATGCTGTATTTTCTTTCAGTCTCTGATACCAGATGCAAAGCAAAGGTTATCTTGTTTTCCAGATTTCCAAGTGCTCTGGCAGGCATTAACCTTTTAACATCCACCCTTTGTTTTAACACCTTTATTTAGCATATAGCTAATACAAAATAAAGTATATCAGTTCAAACATGGCTCATTATTTTTGTCTTCATCTTTAAGTCATATTTGAATAACAATAACTAGGACATGGAACATGCCAGAACTATGGAAATCACATTATTCCTGCTACATCCTGTCAACCACCCCTGTGTAAAATTACAGAGCTCTAGGCCTAACCTTATGGGAGCTAGCCATAGCTTTTGTTTGTTGTGTCTCTAGTGCAGGTGTGGACAGTGATGAAGTACACTTGCATCATTTGGTATTTGAAACGTTTACTCCACTGCTGCATTTTTGAGCAGTGTTGCTACCTGATCCGTAAATCCAGTTCTCAGAGGTGAGAAGGAGGCGAGAAGCTTAACTTGCTGGCTACTTTCATAATTTGCTCCGAAAGAAAACGATCGCTGTGTGAAATCACATACTATGCACTGTACTATTATACCTACCCCCCTACCTACTCTGTTTCATTTGTCTACTCATGTGAGTGCATTAGAGTATTAGTTAATAAACTTAATGTAACAAATATACTCATTCCCAGCATTGGCAATGAAAAAGCTCTTTAAATGCTCTTTCATCCTCTTCAGCAGAGTCTACTCCACTTTTTACTCATTTTAACCGAGCATTTGTCCTCACACGCTTTATACCACATTACATTTCAAACGACAATCATATCTGATAAAGAGAGCACATCCAGATCATTAATTAATAAAACCATAGACATGAAGATAAGATTGCAGTGGAAAACTACAGAGTTATATATTAACACTAAAACAGCAGAGAGTAAACATTTACTAAGACGTGGCCTGAGACGCGTCACACTGCAGCTCCTCCAATCATCATGATCATCATCATGTTTCACACCAATGTCACTATGAGTATCTCTCTTCTCTTCAACCTTTACAACGCTTAAGGTTTCAGTTCAGCTCTCTAGTTCAACTCTATTGATTGATTCATTAACTCCAAACCATTGATTCATTTACTAAATAGTAATCATTATACAAAACTGAGCATCATAAAGGTTAAAATGAAACCATCACCACTTCATCCCCTCAGACTGTTCGTGGCACCTTCACTACCAAAACAACAGCCACCACCAACTGTTGACTTTATAAACTAAAGATCTGAAAAGCCTTTAACACATTCGTCAACTCGAGAAACTGTCAGCACAAACTGCTCCGTGACTAAAACATCTCAACGTTTCTGCAATCTAACAACAGAAATTAAGGCATTTGGTAAATCTAATGCCATGGTTATCTCTGTCAGATTTATTTAGATTCACCTGAGGATGTCCCTGAGGAAATAAACACATAACAATCACAAGACTTTGACAATATTCACATCGTCTCTATGACACTGACAGTTATACAGACAAATCTATAAGCACATCAACATATAAGTGCCAACACATTCATCCACTACTGTCTATACGATTACATTTCATTAAATCATGCTCAAATTAATGTTGTCATGATTGGTTGCTCAATATAGATTTTGTTGCACCATTGAAAGAAGAATGATAAGATAAGACATGATGATGATAAGATAAGACAAGACAAGACTCCTTTATTAGTCCCACAACGGTGAAATTTACAATGAAAGTCTGTACCAGTGTGAAGACCAGCTGGAAGCTTTTTCCAAGGTTTGATGGCCATAAGTGAGAAAGCAGACTAAGTTTAAATAAAGATGACCAGCAGCACCAGAGGGTGAAAAACAGACTAAACTTTTCCAAAGTTCATGAGTTTTAGGCTTTCATTTCATTCACAATTAGTGGAAGGATTAGATGCACTTTTAAGGATCAATATGGTCTCCAAACTGTTCAGATAACCTTCAGATGTGTGAAAATCGTGTCGTCACCCAGATGAAGCAGAGCGCTCTGAAGCCAATACATTAAGAACATAGAAGAATTTCACTTGTTATCTGGATTCCATTGGCTCAGTCGGGTAAACTTTCTCAGTCTACTCTGCTCAGCTACTATAGTTACACTTTACTCAGTCTTCATTTACTGTTCCTGCAGTATTTCAGTGTTCTTCCTCACAGAGGAAAGTTAAATATTTTTAAACCTAATCTGAGAATGGACTTCTGATCACTGCTCACCCTTACACTCCATGCTGCTAAAACCACATGGACATGCACAGTAGATTATGTAACACATTAAAGGATCCATCAGACATGAACAGCCAGTTCAATGTCTAACAGTCCTGAAGACAGACTAACTGCTGTTCTAACTAAGATCAAGAAGACTAGTTCATGATCTTTGTGACCTCGACTCTGTCCCATAAAGATAAATGCTGTTCCACACACAGGCAGCAGTACCAATCAGTGAAGGCAGAGAATTGGCACACAGTGCTGCTTCACTTTCATCATCTCTGTTGTCTGTGTTGTGTTGTTAGCTTCCTTCTGTATAGTTGGGACATAATGTCAAATGTTTCATCTGTTAGGGAAGGAGGTCTGATAGCAAACTGAGTCTTGGATGGTGTCCAGTGTGGCTATAAAATCTGCTGTACTAGGATTTAAATTGGATTAGAATCCAAACAACCTTGGCATTTCCTCCAATCAGTGTGAGGCCGCTGGTAAACATCCATACAGATTAAAAAATACAGTCTGAGAGAGGTTTTGTTGTTATGAGATGACTTCAGCTTCTAAAATAAGATAAAGAAATCAATTGTTGATAAAGAGAATTAGAATTATTTTAGGAGCCAACCACAGCATGTAGAACCAGGGTAAAAAGAACAAGATGGAGGCAGTTAAGTCGTATTGGCCATGGGTTGGTTTGTAAATTTTGAGTCGAGAGTTTAAATCTGCGCAACTACGCTCTCGTCCTGTGTCCAATCACAGCTAATCCACACTTCCCTCTAGAACTATGTACACCCAATCTGTTCCCATTTGATTGCGAACTGACATCAAGAACACATTCAATTATCTCTGACATGAAATCTATTTCACACCTGAGATTAAAGCTGGAATAAGCTCAACTAAACCTACATCTTTGTCATTTGTCACACTCCAGCACGGTGTAAAAGAAAGAAAAAATATTCCAGTTAGATAAGAAAATAATGTTTTTTTTAACAATACAGCAATGAGCCACACTTTTAATGCATGTAACTTTACAGTGTGCACCTGACTGTGGATGTGAATCTGCCTGACTGTTGTCTCTATCATTCAGCATTAAGATATCAGGCGTGTGGAAATGATCACAGAGGAAACTAGTGAATGATATTTATAGGCTGAGTGGGTGTGGAAGAGCTTATGCTCAGAAGATGTGCCTCCTGTCCAGTTGTCTCCTTCCTACTCCGTCTGTCCCACAGGACAGGACTTACTGGGTCAGTCTGACCTAATTCTCATCTCCCAGAGGCCTGGTCCAGGATGAGACCATATGAATGGCCCAATGACTGCTGTGAATTGAGTAAATCCAACTGTTCCACTACCAGAATGAATGGAGATTACAGTATGATGTCGGGCACATTACACTGTAACTTTCACTGTAATTCACTACAACAGCAGCCTAAATTCATTTTAAAATTGCTGTTAATCCAGTTTCTACTCAGATCAGAAAGTTCATTGAGAAGTAGCGAATGAATAACTATTTTTGTGTATTTATGTCTGCATCATCATCATCACACACTGAAAGATTTTAAAGAATATGATTGGTTATCAGTATAACACTGAGCCAACCCCTTCCTGTGACCATGGCCTCGGATCCAGTTTCAGTCTGAGCTGCCCCGACACACTACAGGAGGAAATGCTGTAGGAGTACAGGACTAGAGTATTTCATCTGCTGCACCTCCTCTGACACACTATCATCTATAAGCAGGACGGATAAGATAGTATGAGCCATGCAGACACCAGGGAGCAAAGTAAACATGTTGCAAATGAAGGATATTTATTGATAAACGCAAAGATATCTGATATCTCCTGATCAGCCTGACAGATAAACTAAGGGAAAGTGCATCATAAAGAAAGTGTGTTTTGTTGTGTACTTTCCACTGTGACGTAATAACACCTTTTCTCTTCTGTTATTCACTGTTCCAAGGATTCTTGGCCTCAAAATCTCCATTCTGATCAGGAGAAGTTTATCAGGTCTCCTAAGGACTCCAGGAGAAGGCTGCTGGATGACCAAAGCGGGAGGAACAGCAGCCATCTACGAGCCAGCAGCCTCTACAAACCAATAGCCTCTAACAACCAATAGCCTTTACAAACCAACAGCCTCCTCTACAAACCAATAGCCTCTAACAACCAGCAGCCTTTACAAACCAACAGCCTCCTCTACAAACCAATAGCCTCTAACAACCAATAGCCTTTACAAACCAACAGCCTCCTCTACAAACCAATAGCCTCTAACAACCAATAGCCTCTAACAACCAGCAGCCTCTACATACCAATAGCCTCTACGAACCAGTAGCCTCTATAAACTAGCAGCCTCTAGGAACCAGTAGCCATTATGAACCAGCAGCCTCTATGAACCAATAGCCTCTATAAACCAGTAGCCCCTACGAACCAGCAGCCTCTACGAACCAGTAGCTTGTGCAGTGGTGCATGACTGCACCAATGTGTCACTTTGCTTTGGATTTCCAAATATGCTGGAATTGTCATATTTCTCTTGAACAATCCCTTCAAATTGGTTTCAGAATAATGTTTTATGCAACTGAATCAAGCCTCACTTAAATAGTTGTTAATGGGACATAAACCCTACTTGACTGGCACTAGTAAAAACAACTTCATTGAGTTCATGATCTTGATAATTCACTGATTTATTATAATTTATCTATTTATGACACAAAAAATAAACTGTTATCTTCATCAGCTTCATATTCCAAGAAATGCAAATGTTGCAGTGCTGCCCAAAAGGTTTGACTAATCAAAGACAAACACAAAGATAGATTTCCACTATGAAAGGATTGGGTTGACTCACCTGATCTTTCTCCGGTTTGTCAGAAATGTCATTGAGGCTGCTGGAGGTCAGGTGCCGGTGAGTCGTGGTGGGACTATCTGTTAAAACACATCAACCGCTAACAGTTAGAGCAGCTCCACCTTCACAAGGACTAAAGAACTGAATGGAAGAGGGGGCAGAGACCCAAGAAAAGACAGTGGCCCAGACAGTTTGCTCCACATGCAGCACCCAGAAGAATAATAAAGCATCTATCTTCAGCCAAACACAGACAGAAACATAAAGAGATATTGGTCACATTAACTATCATCTGTTTAATAAAGGCTGGAGCTCACCAGACCACACTAACTCCGTTCAAGCTGAAAACACTTCTCTTTAGATGTTCACTGACTGAAAGGGACAATAACTAGATCTACATGCAATCTGATGAGAATCTAGGAGACCGACACGGCTCTATTCAAAGTCAAAAATCTGTAACTTAAAGTCTGAATATCTCTAAAGTTAATGTAACATACAGTCTGAACCCCAACAACGCTTAGTTAACTATTTTCATTGAGTTAGGTTATCACTCTGTACTAATAATCATTATTATATTATATCATTATATTTTTACTAGAGAACCAGTTGTCCCAAAGGATCACATTGCAGCCATTGCAGCCCGTTTGGTGTCTGCTGGCTGAGGTGATCTACTGGACCAGTTCCAACACTTTTACTACCTACCAGTCACTCACACACCAGAATATGTAAAAAGATCAGACACAGTGCCCAGAGAGGCACACATCTCAACAAGTGCAAATTCTGATGCCACTGTAGTTCATGTTCATACATCTGCCCCCTGAGGATTGTGGGTAATAACATGCTTGTCAGTATGATGCAGCCAAGGTAAACAAAGTACTTCTATACAGTAGATACAATAACAAAAGGGAGAAAACAACTGAATTTAAAGGGAATATTTAAGGGATGAAATGTAAAATGTTAGCCAACTAAAAACAAATAGAAATAACCTAAACTGACATCAATAAAAACCTATTCAACAACACATTAAAATGAGAATTGGGTCTGAATGGTTATATTTTAAACTACAGTTTGGTCATGACAACGTTCAAACTGCAGCTCAAAGTTTTCCAGTTGTGGCTACAAAGTGACAAAGAAAGTGAAGTATTACAATAGTAAAAGACTGAGATAGCTGAAAAAAGTCAAATACACCAGCTACTTGGCATTTTTGTTCAGTTCAGTCACAAATATGAAGTCTTTGGCTTCTGCATCATCCAATAGGAGCAGTGATTCAGAATTAATCGGGGTCTGCAGTGTGAACGTAGACCAGGTTCAGAGAACTTACTAAGCCAGTCCATGCTGGTACTCCTTTGGGTCTGCAAGTCCTCCATTGATATGCGACCCGACAGGCAAGTCACAGAGTTCTCAAGAGGACTGCGAGCTTTTAGTAGCAGCAAGGCAAGCAAAGCAGGAGGAAAAAGAAGAGAGGTGACAGGAAAGTCGATAGGCAAACCACTAAGACAAAGCAAGAGACTTGTTAGGAGAACAAAATCGAGTGGCTGTTAAAAGATGTGTAAAACATGAATTATCTGAGTTTTAACAAGCAATGCAGAGAAGGTCAGAGGATACCATGGATCACTGGACAGGAAGATTTCAGGAGTCAACTTGTATTTTAAAGGAGAACTCAAGTAGGTTCTAAAAGTGCTGGAATTGGCTGCAACTTTTCTGGAGTTAGTTAGTTAGTTTGTGTTATTGTGTGACTTTGTGTGACTTAAAGGGTTAGTTTTGATCAAAACTGTTTAAAACACGAAAGTCACACAAACTCCTGTGTTCTGCAATAAAAAAAAACGGGACCAATTCCAAAATATTCAAACCCTAAATATGTACAAACTGGGTCCAAGTTTAAAAGTTCTCCTTTAATAAAGTAGATGATGTATTGTTTTAAAGTTGTAAAGCAATCAATGATTATTAGTGAAGCTGTTTATCTCAGCACTGTGATCTTGATAAGAGGCTCTGACTTTTATGTGATGAGTTTCCATTTGAACATTCTAACAAAGCAGATCAAAAGAGGAAACTTTTCTTTTGATAAAGTCATAAATGTGATAGCAGATAATAAATAACTTCACTTTCCAAAGACCCATGGCTGGTGACACATTAATTACACTGTCAACAGGGTGAATCACTACTCCATGTGTTACAATCACAGCACTTGTACACATGTTGTTAACATCAGTTATATATCAGTGGCTGTCACGTCCTCTAAAGACTGACTGCTGTTTAACAAGGTGTTATAAAAAAATTTGTTTGTTGCTGTCTATAGGAAAATATAATGTTCATTTCATGAACCTTACATGCACACTACATCAGACTGATGTTAAATCCATTTAATACAGAAACTACAATCCTGACAATTGGAATAAAAAAACATGATTGTGTATCTGAAATCAGTTCTCTTTGTAATACATTTTCAGTAAAGCAAACTGACAGCATGCCATGTGTGATGAAAAGAGGTGACAACTTCGACTGTAAAAGAAACATGAATTTTCAGAAAACTCACACACACACTTGAAGAAAAAGAAGTTAGACAAAGATGAAAATAAATCACCTTCAGAAGTTCAGACTGCTGCAAAGGTTAATCTCAAGTTCTTTATTAGTCATATCCTATCAAACCACTGGGGCAGCTTTATGATTTCTGATGACCCTGAACTTTTCTCATCAGTGTCATAAATTTGTACACTAACTCAGCTCCTCAGTGTTGAAAGTTACAACTGAAGTCAGTTTGAAATGAGCTCCACCTGCTCTCACAGATACAGGTAAAAATATCTTTAAGCGTTCTGCAGCGGTAAGGGCGGTTAGTACAGAAGTCTACAATGAGTGCATTAAACGTGATGTTAAAGTGATAAAAGCAATGATGAATCAGCAAAAGCCAAACTTTGCACTAGTTGATTAACAGGTAAGTAGAGGTACTGTACTATATCAGTACTGCAGTAGGACCAATACAAAGGTTTTTTTCTGTTGAGAAAATATAAGGGCTCAAACTTCTGATATGGTCTTCTATAAAAAATGTTTTCCACCTTGTGTTAAGGAGAAGCTGCTACGTATTTTTGGCTTTGAAGTGCCATATTAGTGGGTTCATGCAGAGGAGGGCAGCAGTGTGTCCTTTATGGCTCACTAACCCTAACCTTTATGGCTCACTAACCCTAACCCTCAGAGATCACACATCTCAGGGCCCCAGTTGAGCTGATGAAAAACATGGAAATGAAATGCAGCAAAGCAGGTACAGACAGCTATGTTGATTACAGTAAGACAACTGAGAGTAAAACAACTGATTTTGTTTTTTCTTGTCATTGTTTTAAAAGGCAGACTGCACCACACTGGCATCAGTATTACCGTTTTCCTGGTTGGAAAACAGCCTACTTGCACTGGAGACCGTCTTTCCGATGTCGGCCAGAGAGCGCAAGTTGGACTTCTTGGTCTGGTGACGATGTTTCCGAAGCAAAGTGTACATCACTTTGTCCTTCAGCTCTGCTTTCAGCTGGCCGATCTCTATCTGGTTGTCAGTGATCAGCTCTGGAGATGCAGAGGAAAGGCAGGAAGAGGAAGAGGAAGGTGATTTCAGTCTTTTTCTGGATAGTTTTACCTCTCAAACTACATGATTACAGAACCGCCTACAACAATCCAAAGAGATGTCTCACAGTTTAAAACCCCTAATACTAAAATGAATGAACATTTTGTGTTTATACTTTAGATGCAAAATGATAAACTGAAATAATTTATGACAACTCTTATCGAAAACTTTTCTCTAAATTTACAGATTTTTCCAGCACTTAACTATATTGTTCAACAGCATATAAAGGCCATTGAAAATGACTCCCTTTCCCTGGCTCCATAATATTTTTTCCTACAGAGAAAAAACTCAGAAAAAGTCAAAGTTACAGTATAATTTGATGAAGTCATCCATTGCAGGAAGATTACATGGCAACCTCGCAACCTGAAGTGATGTGGTTTTTCCCATAAAAACTGTTGTGAGAAAAATGCTGCCCAAAACTAAATTCTGCTGTTCTTTCAAATCATCAATACAAGGCTGTACTTTTTGCCTTGATGCAGCATTTTACCAACAACCTTCATTTAGTAACTCCAGGCGAATTAACTGTAAGTCACCATAAAGAGCCTCTTCCTGCTGGTCAGGACACATTCAGAGTCTCCCAGACTGTAGCGCTCCACAATGAAAGTCTTCGTGGCCTCATGAAACAGCTCGATCAAAAGGTCCGGCCTATTTTTAAAAAGAAGGTCAGGAGTCTGAATGCTGACGGAGAGCAGCCCGGGGGGTTTCTCCTCATGGAGGCTAGTGCTGTTAATGGCCCATCAGTCAGGTCTGTTGGCCTCAAAGCAGAGAGGCCCCTCTCAGCTCGGCCTGAACCCTCCATGCAGCTCACTCAATTACTTCACATTAATCAGTCCCAGGGCTAACGCTTCCTCCTGCTCCCTCATGCACACAAAAACCAAGAGGGCTGCCTGTCCTCATATTAGGAAGTTTTTGTCTAACCATTTACAAACTATTTGAGTCTCTAAGTATTCAAATCTGCAGTAAAGTACAGTACAGGCCGGAGCGGGCAGAGCTCTGGCCCCTTAAAGCACACAAGAGGAAAGAAGCCTAACCCTAACCCTCCGCACCCTGTGTGTGATCTACATTGATCCAGAAAGCTGCATGCAGCCCTGCAGAAGAGCTCAAATGCTCTGTCCATCACAGAGCACGTAACATCCACCTGGCAAGGAGGGGCTAGCTTTTCTGCATCACTGACACTGTATGCTCCATCTGTTGGGGCAGTGGTAAAACCAGAGACCTTTGGTTTGGATGACCCACACTAATAAAGCCATTCCATTCACAACACAGTCATAATGTCACCAAAGTATCCTCACAGAACAGAAACATGGATCTCTCTTTATGTGTGGTCCCAAAGACTGTGATCACGACCAACTATGCACAGATCAACTCAGAGAGGATGGATGGGAGCTTTTAAACTGCAAAATAATGAGACACAACAGTCAGAAACATGGGTGCCAGTGGAAAACTGCCCAGTACCATTTTTATTTTATTTTATTTTCCTCTCCTGTCAGAGCTGCTGTAGCGGTCACACTGCAGGTCACCTGTGCTGCAAGGGAAAGCCATCTGATATTATTTGAAGGGTGTATAGATAAAGGCGTACAAATGTGTATATTCAGTTTTTCTGTTTGTATTTTGTGAGTCAATTAATAAAAACTGTAATTCAGTGTCAACATAAGAGACATAAGAGAGACGAAACACAGAAAGGCTGTATTGCAAAGTACTGGATGTTTACCAACTCAATTTAGATCCAAGAGAGTGGAATAATCCTGGATTTGCTCTGGTTTTTGGTATAAATGGATTATCTTGTGCTTTCTAAGGCAGATCATTTGCCTTAATTAAAGGAAAAGTTATTTGTGTTTATAAGAACCTGTCTTTGAGTTTTTTTTAGATCCAAGGGGCTAGCGCTCTATCAAGTTGGGCTATGTAGGATGTACGTGTAGGATCATGGGCTTTTGAATCTGTGACTATTCTGTTTTTATTCTGTCTCTTGAAAACCCCTAACTTCATGGATAATGACCCAGGACCAACTTCAAGCGTAAAATGGGATGGACTCCAGTCTCTGGCATCATAAGTTTCATCAACCCAAAAACTAAGAACTTTTATACGCACATCCTGCGTTGTAGATAGACTTCAACGTAATGTGGGGGACATTATGTTTCTTACCAAAACACACGAGCCAATGCAAATACTGTTGTTGCCGCTGAGTGTGATGCAGTTTATCTTGTCAGAGATAAAAGTAAGGCCACCTACCGACCACCTGAGGCAGAGTGGAAGCTTCCAGATCCAGCATGATGGTGCCTTTTTCTATGCATGTCCGCAGTTCAAAAAGACTGTGTAGGGACAGCGTGGCCACGTGGGGTTTACTCCAGCGTTCACCTCCTTTCTCCACCTTCTCCTCAAACTTGATCCACCTGGAGAGATGACAAGGGTTAAACTGGAAACGGTGAAAGGTGAAGACAAAACATTTAAACAGGTTTCATATTAATATATTTTACCTGCAATCGTAGAATAAATGGAAGGGAAATTCAAACAATGATGGACTTACCTACAAATAAGCACTCAGTATTCAAATAAAATGAATGAAGTTACTTGCTAAAACCATAAAAAAAAGTCTTCTGTGTGATCATTTCAAATTAAATGTGACTGCAGGGATGTAGTGCACAAATGTACTGTATAAAGTACATTTATTCAAGTACTGTACTTAAGTTTGGAGTATTTGTACTTTACCAAAGTTTTCCATTTTATCTGGGAAATACTGTCATTTTTGCTCTACTACATTTATATAACGGGTTGGAGCCCAACCTACACTGGGAACTAGTGAACTAAATTAGCTGACTATATATAAAGTAGTTAAAACTAGTGGTGGCTTGCCCCGTGACAACAGTTAAATACTACTTAAGCAATGATGTATTAACATTATAGACCTACTGGTCCAATATATCTTAATAAATCAGTGACTGTACTGGTATTACTAAGTCCTGTATGTGTCATGGATGTCCAAACTATACTAGGCTATACAAGAGGTTTTACAGCTATCTCACAAATCTGATAGCAACTATTGGGTAATTCAACAGCATTTTAATTGTTTCAGAATTGGACTGACAAGCAAAAAAAAGAGGATATCTAAAAATAATGATTGACGTGTGGGTCAGATCACATGTATTTGGAACCTTGTATTTGAAAAGTGGTGCAGAAACTAAATAAGAAACATCATATCATTATGAAGCACATGACAAATTGTCAATAATATATACATTTATAGGCAATTTGGTATAACTCAGTTTTCTTTTATTACTCCTTTAATACCAGCATTTTATTCTTCATTTAATGCTGTTCGTCATCAAAGCCACATTAAAAGGTAACTCCTGTATTTTTATATCTGGGCCCCATATTTTGTGCACACTATGTTGTCTAAATGATGAGTAGGTACAGAAAGTTAGTTTTGGTTTATTTGTTGTGTTATTATGAGACTTTGGTACTTTAAAGAGTTAGTTCAGATCCAGCACAGTATTTGTGTCACACAAAATAACTTAAACAAACTAGCTGATGGAGGCAGCAGCAGACCAGCAGCTCCTGTACAGAACCTGTGTTCTGTGAGCTAAAATCCCTGTTTTAGTGAATGTAGTCTGGTGTGTGTGCTGTTTGTGGTTAAACCAAAAGAATCTTCCAGGTCTCTCTCTGTAGGGATCCTTTTCATAATGCTGTCACACACTTAGAATAACACTCTGAGCCTGTCAGTGGATCAAACAAGCTCTTTTAGTGGACCTACTGTGATCAGGTACAGTTGTCCCAAAGGATCACGTTGCAGCCATTGCAGCCCGTTTGGTGGCTGCTGGCTGAGGTGATCTACTGGACCAGTTCCAACACTTTTACTGCCTACCAGTCACTCAGACACGCGGATATGGACAGAGAGGAGCCAGGGTTAGAAGTTAGAGTTTTCCTTTAAGGCTCATCTTCATTGAAGAATCCTGGATTGGGTTTCCCTAGCTACGGTGTCAGACACAGATTATTATTTCGCAGTGTTGTCTCATGCACACCTGACAGACATGTGTACAGTGACGTACATGTACATGTAACGAACCAGTATTGTCATTTCTATTTTCTTTATGTATTTTTTCAATTAACCCCTTTCCCCCTCCCTCAGAGTCAGGGAGATGAGAAACTGAACTCGTGCTCAGCAGTTGTTTCTATTCCAGGGTTTTATTTGACCAGTTTGGCTGCAAAAACTGCACTTGGAGATCAGCCAGCACTACCCAGCAGCACTTGTGAGATCTTTTATTCATGTTGAATCCCTTGAGTGGACTTCTTTAGACATTGGGCCAGGGTATAATCTCGGAAATTATTTGCAGAATAATGAGTTTGACATTTAAAATGCAGGATTGATTAATTTCACCTTTTGTAAGCAATAAAAAAGTGATAGGCACTTACTGAAGGGTCTGGAACTGCACTCCTCTTTTAACCTTTTTAACCTGCTGATCCACTTGTAGTGATTTCTTACTTGTACTGTTCTCGTTCATAGCACTTGTTTCGATGTCTCACTATGGGATGCGCCTCCCTGCGTATTCCTCAGAAGCATTTATCTCCCTACACAAATACTGATTGGCTGGCGATTGTGACATCTGTGTCAGGCAGGTATACCCACTCCAAAATAGCTCACGCTATGACTCAGCATCCATTCAAACACCTCTTATTGCTTTGAAGCATATCTCAACGTGTTGCATAGGCTACCTAGCTTAACTGTCCACAGACTGGAGCTGTCCTAGCTAACACTCCGTCTGCCTCTGTTAAACAACGTTACGCTTTGACTCTTTGGTCTTCTCTATAGACTGGAGTCTTTTTCCCATCGGCCGTTCATGGTAGGCTTTTCTTCACGAATTAGCATACCAGCTAATCCATCGTCCCTCTCAGTTAGCACTCCAGCTAATGACAATGGAACCAAACGTCCCTCATACTGGAGGAGATGGAGATCCTGGGGCCCAACTCTGCACTTGTGGAAATAAAATCTCGAGTAAGGACATACCCCAGGTCTGCCCGTGCTGCCTCTGGCTGAAACACGCCCCATTGGCGATTGAAGCCCTCGGCTCATGCTGACACTGTGCCTGCTTCACCATGAAGAGTCTCCACCAACGGCTAGTACGCCAAGCCAGTTTGTCGGGAAAGGACCCTCTCTTGTTGTTGTTATTCTCTTGTTGAAATTAAGTTAAGATAGATAGATAGATAGATAGATAGAAAGAAAGTCTAAGTCTAAGTCTAAGTCTAGATAGATAGATAGATAGAAATACTTTATTGATCCCTGGGGGGAAATTTTTTTTTGATAGACAGAAAACAGATCAATTCTCAAGCTGTTGGCCTTATGAAAGGACCACCCGTTCAGCAGCAAGAGTCTGATACAGGGAGCTTCCCTGAAGAAATGGAAAAAATGGCATACTCCGCTTACCCCCCATGGAGCCGTTAGTTGTAGCCCACCTCCACCCAAGGCTGGCAATGGCATCCTTCAGGAACCCCACACTGCCGGTTTTCAGTCCGCCCTGACTGAGAGGGGCTATAAAGCGGTGGCTTTAGCTGTCAGAGCACACTGAATGTTTCCTCTATGCTCGTGGCCAACGAGGCAGAGTTGTGTGAGGACATGGTGACCAAGCCTGACCCTTTCATGTGGGAAGAGATAACTATGATTACAGACATTTGCCCTGCGTGCAGCAATGTGCTGTCCAAGCCACAGGTAAATCTATGGGGATCTATGGGTCAGACAGAGAGAAGGAAAACATTTTGGACATGCCAAATGTGTCTGACGGTATTTTGGCACAGCCCTGGCCTCAATCCAGGGGAGATGTGAGACTTAGAAAAAGGTGGCCTCCCTCAGACTGGACCACAAGCTTCATTGCGCAGAAAGGGTGACAGTCACTGTAGAATGGATGATGGCACTGTGCAGAAGGTGCTACCCTGCTTTCCTGGTGCAGAGGGTGCCTTTGGGCACCATGCTTTCCTGGACATGAGACATGAGTTTGACGGGCTGGTGCAGAATATACGAGGGCTGATCTGTCAGGGGTTTCTGGAGCAGGGGTCTCCAGCAGTCTCACATAAATTATTTGGAGCTCTTCACTGTGTTTCTCACTCTGAAACACTTCTTCACATTTCTCAGTGGCCATCATGTCCTGTTGAGAACGGACAATACACTCACTCTCACTTTTCTCATCTCTCAGTCCCTGTGGATCCTGGTGATGCAGACGTCACGATCACCAGCCAATCAGTACTGACGTAATGAGATAAATGCTTCTGAGGAATACACAGACTCATACATACACATCTCACTCATGCTACTCTGAGATTTGGGGTTACGCAAGGAACCTAAAGTTTTCTTTTGATACTTCGGTTGATATTTTTGACTGCAGAGAAATATTATTTCCTTGTGAACATTTTTCATCATCATATTATGTATCTTATCCTGTAAACCTTTTAAACCGTGTGAAACCAAAAGCCAACATTTATTCATTTTTGCTTCACCTTTGGCACTTCTGTCTGTTTCCTAACTATCATACTTATTTTAATCCTAACCACCACCATTTCCTGGTTCCTAAAGCTAACCAAACTGCGACATGGACATGGTATGAGGACATGCTGAATTTATCAACTGTCAGTATCAGTTCTGCAGAAGACGGATGAAACAGAACTTAGCCTTAGTTCTTTTGAGTACAAGTAAAAACACTTAAAGATTATTGAGCGACTTTGACAGCAGAGTTCTTCAGGGGTTTCTGCAAACCATTCGACCAACAGTGAACCAAAATGTAAAGTCTATCTGCAGTAAAGTTGGTCAGAGGTTACGATAACAAATCAGCTCATTTGAAGCCTCAAACAGCAGCCCAGGGATCCAGTTTCCCCCTGAGAGAGTTTCATTCATCCAACACTAATGATGCATAAACAATCATCCCATCTCTCTCATCCCATTCCACCAGTGGGCCACACTGGAGAAACCTGCAGAACCCTGCTGCTCCACATTCAGAGCACACCGTAGATCCCTGATAGTGCAACTGAATTTAGACTGGCAACAGCTGAAGTTTTAAGTTTTTAGTATTTGTTCTGTCACTCGAAACTATATAAATAACAATTAGGTAACAGTTCTGAGGCGAATTTGAAGAAACAGATTTTTCTGTGTTACATTTTTGAATGATTGAATGAAAGACAATGGAGGAGGTTTCTAAACATCATTACAGCTGTAGAATCAAAAAGGTGCACATGCAGGAACATTGAGAGAAATTCTGACTGATGTCCTTACCTGGCTGTCTCCTTCCACTCCATTTCCTGTCCGTCCACTGACAGCAGTTCATCGAGCTCGGTGAAGAGCTGTGGGGGCGCCGGGCCATCATCCTCCTCCCCGAGGATGAAGCGAATCCTCTCGGCTGCCGGAGATACTGTGGAGAGAGGAAAAATACTGCGGTTCACAGGCTGGCAATGGTGCCCGTTGGGCAGGGGTTTGTGAAGGGGCTTCCCCTCCTCAGCTGGGCCCTTCCCTTTGACCTCAGCAGGAGGTGGAGGTGGTGGGATTTTCACCATGATCTCCTCTCCTCTCTCCATGTCCTCTTCTTTTTCTTCATTCTCCTCTTGATTATTGTTATTGTTGGACATACTTAACAACTCAGTAACCCCCCCTTTTCTCTCCAAATCAGCTGACCCAGAGTTTACTCTTCAGATAGCAGTTAGCGAGCAACACCACAGTCCCAAAGCAGCAGCTAGACCCTCATTAACGTCTCGGGTGAAAGTGACAGTCGTTCAGCTGACTGCTCCAGTACTTTGTGTGGCAGGTAGGAGGGGGCCGATGGGGTTTTGGGGTCCACTCAGTGAGAGTGTCCCCACAGCTAGCCCCTTTTCCTTTTCTGCCCCCCTTCACTGTTCAAACAGGCATTCGCCATTGGCCCTCAAGCCTTGGCAAACTGCCCTGGACGCCCTCATTAACAATTAGGAAATGGCTCACGAACTGGCCTATTCTTCAGCAGAGGCTTGGCTTTCCCTCCCCTTGTCTTCTCATTTGAATATTTAGAGAGCAACACAAACAGAATTTCAACAGGACTGATACATAAAATAAACTTTTCAGTGCTATTCAAACATGTTGTAAATGGTTGACACAGCTTGTTCCATCAAGTGGAAACAATATCTGAACTTTGAATGAACAATAACTGCCTCATTCATGAAAGCAGGCACATGCATGTAGAAAACTGAACATACAACTCACATCACAACACTCATCTCTTATACTGTATGATGATGAAAGAGACTGATGTTTCATTTTAGTAAAGCTTAAAGCAGAACTCTTTCTTAACCTGGACCTTATTTGTACATATTTCAGGTGCAGTTGCCCCAAAGGATTATGTTGCAGCCATTGCAGCCATTTGGTGGCTGCTGGCTGAGGCAATTCCAGTACTTTTAGTCCCTACCAGTCATTTAGACACCAGGATATGTACAGATTGGGCCACTGGAGTCCTCCGCAAGGCTCATCTCCACTGAAAGGCTCTGGAATTGGTTTTACCTTTGTGTCAGACACAGATTATTATGTCTGATGACTTTAGACTTTAGAGGGCTGTAACCTCATTTTAAACAGATTTTAAACCCAGGTTTCTGTTCAGTGTTTCACTATATCTGGGTATGTAAGCACACCTGACAGATTCCTTTGATTCATTCACAACATTCAATCAAAGCAAACCAGTAATATAAGAAAGAAGGGCAATAGCAGGAAGTAGATCTAAAGGAAGTACTAGTTTATGCATGAAATATACTAACTGGACAGTTAGTTTCAATTGTGTTTTAAATGTTCAAGTATGTTGCTTTTATGTGTGTGTGCTGACATCCATCCATCCTTGTGAGGACCTATTTGGAAAGTGAGGACATTTTGTCTCATTTTTTCTCAGGTTTTGGGTTAAAGGTGTGGGCATGTAGAGGGTCCTCACAAGTACAGGTGCAGAAACCTGTATGTGTGTGTGTGTGTGCCTGATCTGATTACGTAACAGCTTCCTAATACATATACTGAATGTATTTAATTTGGACTTGATTTTTATTTCCCAAAATGCAGTTTTTTGGTGTCTCCCTCTGACTCTTAATCTTATCAGAAAGAGAACAGAGACAGAAAGTAAAGTGAAATGGTTAGCAGGCTCTGGGAGAGTGAGAACTGACAATAAATTAACTATACTGCTCTTAGAAAAAGAATTCAGTCTGTGCATCACAGAGGAAGGACAACAGTCCAGGTTTATGTGAAGTCTCTAACTACACTTCATTGTGCAGGTGTAATGTACACGCACACACTTAACATTGCATTACACACCACAAACATTCATTCATTCATTCTGTCTGTCAGTCAACACAGTAAATGAGGTGAAGGCTTCAGTTTCTTTTTATTGTGTTTTCTGCAGCATAACAACAACAGCAGTTCTGAGCCAGACAGGCAGCCCTAAGATTACTAGGTGGGGGAAAACTGTCTGCGCACACACACACACACACACACACACACACACACACACACTTTAACAAGTTGAAACTAGCTTAAGTTGCTGTGACCTGTTTAATAACACCTCGGGTGGAATAATTTACATGTGTGTTTGACACATTCAGCTGACGCTGATATCCACAGCCATTTATGTTGATTACAGTAAACAGTTTAAACAAGCTTTTAATACCTAGATGGCCAAAATGACACATTAACAATAGCGGGCAGTGCACGGTGAAAGTCAAAGCTTCACACAGAGCTCATGCTGCTGGATTCCTTCTGTCCAGTTACTAAAGGAGAAAAGGAGCAATAACAAACTGTAAACAACAGATTGTTTTCTTCCCTATGAAACTATTGTAAAGGCTGTGATCCGCACTGTTTAAACTACAGCCTTTATATTCTAACTTTACTAATAACAACTATTACTAATTACACATTCAAACTGAGCAATACAATATGTGAAAACCTGAAAGTCAAAGAAATAAAAATGAGAATTAAGAATGAATTCTCTGAAGCGCCTTTGACAAATGTATCAAGACTGTCAAGATTTTATCCAAAAGAGATCCTGTAATTTTTCATGAGAAATTGTCCATGCTAGTGAGCAAAAACTGAAGTAGTGCTGGTGTCAATGCAGGACCGTCCCTGGACGAGTTGCTAAGAGAGAGGATGGGTGAGAAGGGTCTGGGGGAGTGAGGCTTACTGCAGAGTGAAAGCAAAGAGGGGTGAGAGCAAGCACGAAAAGGAGGGATAGAAATGAAAATCCCATCGTTCAAACGCAATTTCAAAGCTCTGTGTGCTCTAGCCAAGAGCCATGGGCATACAAAGAAGACTTTGTCCCAGCAGCAGAGGCTCATGGGATAGGGGATGGAGGAAGAATGCCCACTGCCCGGCAGAAAGCTTAGCGTGGCTGCCACTAAAGGCCTGTTCAGTCCCACTCTTGACATGCATCCTACACAAATAGCTCCCATCTCCTCTGACCTTGTGGAAAAATTCAGGCTACATGGGACCTAATAGCAGCTCATTGTTAGTGAGTGTACATGGGTTATGGTGAGGGTTAGATAACGCAGCTCTGCGTCACCTCATTCACAGCACACAAGATCACTGAGAGGACAGCAACTCTTTTCCACAGTCTCACATTCAGTATGCAGGGCAGCGCACACAGGCAGCACACAGGGAGCACACAGGGCTGAATGCAGAGTAACGCCCAGAGGGCCATTCACTGAGAGCACAGCACCACCCAGACCACCGTCTAGTGTAACCCCCCAGACCAGCTCCCAGACCACCATCCAGACCATCATCCAAACCAGCTCCCAGACCACCATTCAGACCATCATCCAGACCAGCTCCCAGACCACCATCCAGACCACCGTCCAGACCAGCTCCCAGACCACCATCCAGACCAGCTCCCAGACCAGCTCCCAGACCACCATCCAGACCACCATCCAGACCACCATCCAGACCAGCTCCCAGATCACCATCCAGACCATCATCCAGACCACCATCCAGACCACCGTCCAGACCAGCTCCCAGACCACCATCCAGACCATCATCCAGACCATCATCCAGACCACCATCCAGACCACCATCCAGACCAGCTCCCAGACCACCATCCAGACCACCATCCAGACCACTGTCCAGACCATCATCCAGACCAGCTCCCAGACCACCATCCAGACTATCATCCAGACCAGCTCCCAGACCATCATCCAGACTACCATTCACTGAGAACAGTACACAGTACGCAGTATTGTCAGCATCATGTAGTGACAGTAGTAACAGTACGCAGTATTGTCAGGATCATGTAGTGACAGCAGTAACAGTACGCAGTATTGTCAGGATCATGTAGTGACAGTAGTAACAGTACGCAGTATTGTCAGCATCATGTAGTGACAGCGGTAACAGTACGCAGTATTGTCAGGATCATGTAGTGACAGCGGTAACAGTACACAGTATTGTCAGCATCATGTAGTGACAGCAGTAACAGTACGCAGTATTGTCAGGATCATGTAATGACAGCGGTAACAGTACGCAGTATTGTCAGGATCATGTAGTGACAGTAGTAACAGTACGCAGTATTGTCAGCATCATGTAGTGACAGCGGTAACAGTACGCAGTATTGTCAGGATCATGTAGTGACAGTAGTAACAGTACACAGTATTGTCAGGATCATGTAGTGACAGTAGTAACAGTACACAGTATTGTCAGGATCATGTAGTGACAGTAGTAACAGTACGCAGTATTGTCAGGATCATGTAGTGACAGCGGTAACAGTACACAGTATTGTCAGCATCATGTAGTGACAGCGGTAACAGTACGCAGTATTGTCAGGATCATGTAATGACAGCGGTAACAGTACGCAGTATTGTCAGGATCATGTAGTGACAGTAGTAACAGTACGCAGTATTGTCAGCATCATGTAGTGACAGCGGTAACAGTACGCAGTATTGTCAGGATCATGTAGTGACAGTAGTAACAGTACACAGTATTGTCAGGATCATGTAGTGACAGTAGTAACAGTACACAGTATTGTCAGGATCATGTAGTGACAGTAGTAACAGTACACAGTATTGTCAGGATCATGTAGTGACAGTAGTAACAGTACACAGTATTGTCAGGATCATGTAGTGACAGTAGTAACAGTACACAGTATTGTCAGGATCATGTAGTGACAGTAGTAACAGTACGCAGTATTGTCAGCATCATGTAGTGACAGTAGTAACAGTACACAGTATTGTCAGGATCATGTAGTGACAGTAGTAACAGTACACAGTATTGTCAGGATCATGTAGTGACAGTAGTAACAGTACACAGTATTGTCAGGATCATGTAGGGTTCGTCCTCAGCTGATTTAGAACGCAGCAGCCACAAAATGAAGAGAACATATTACCCCCATTCTGGCGTACTTGCCTTGGCTTCCTCTACGTTTCAGAATGCAGGATTGGTCCAGGTCCCTTGGTCAAGGTTCAAAACAAAGGGGGATCATGATTTTTCCATTTAAGCACCAACTCTCTGGAATTGCACCCCCCCCCCCCCCCCCTCTCTATCAGGCCGTCTCAGTTGGTTTTTACTGGCTGGTGTTTTTAGAACTTGTTCCTAAACTCCTACTGGTTTTATTTGTCTTGCAATTTTGCTTTTCTTTTTGCATCCTTGTTCCTGTTGTACATTTTATGTTTCTTTATGTAATTCATTATGATCTGTGAAGCACTTTCAAGCTGTCATTTTTAAAAGTCTCTGGTGGAGTGGACAACACTCACTTTTTATTTTCTCCAGTCTGGTCTCATGACTGCAGACCTGTTTACAGTGTGTGAGCTCAACAGAAGCTTTAACACATGATCACTGTGTGAAATGGTAATGGTTGGTAATGGTGATCTGAATTTCAACCACAATCATGGAGGGAGGGTCAATGAGCTTCAGCAGGAGAGTACCTACCAGCCATTTAGACAAAATATGCACGAGTCAGGACCGGGAGTAAAAAACAACACAGTTTAATTTCTCACTGCCACTCTGAAATGTCCTTTCAGTTTGGATCCTCTGCGTTACTCTCGGGGAAAATATTTGGCACCAAGTGGATTGTATCTAGCACTGTAAAAGCTGTCAAAGGGAATTCCAGTTAACTTTCAGACTGATGGCTGTAAATGTTCAGGGGTGAAGCAGATGACTGTTTCCATGTGAAGGTTCCAAAATGTCAACTTTCCAGGGACCAGAAGAAAAACAACCACTTTCTACCTTGACCTTTAAATAAATCTAATCAATGAAAATCTTCATAAATCTCAGGATTGTACTTTAAGTTGTGAGAGAAGCAGTTTTCCTTCACTGAAGCAACAGCATTATATGAATACATCCGAGCAGTTTCAGTTGGCTCTCACTGACTTTGTGAAATTAAACCCATCTGTATAAGAACCAAGTTTCTAAATAATCTTTGTAATCCATTTGAAGAGAACATTTGATCCTGTAAGCAGAGGGGAAGCTTTAAAAAAAACACACTCATCTCAATGAGCAGGGGTCAAATGGCCCTGCAGTGGACGCACATGTAACCAGGAGGATGGACCCGCTGTCCCTGCAGTGTCCATCTGACCAAACAAGAGGATTTCAGTCTAGACAGCAGGCCTTCCCCTGGGGGCGGCCATGTTTTCCAGAGAGGAGGGCAGTGAATACCAGCAGGACATTGGGTATCCTGGGGGTTAGGGTTAACGCTGCATGCCTGTCAGATTCTGCATGCCTCACAGATGCCTGCAGGCCCCACTTTTAGTGGTACAAACATTTCTCACCAGCTGTCACAAATAAACAACCAACCAACTAAAAAGTGACTGGAAGTCAATTATATCTCAAAAATCTAAGTGGCAGTGATTTCAATTTTAGCTGTGATGACTTTGACATTGGGCAAACATCAACGTTCACCTCTTCGGTACAATGCGTTTTCTTTCACCCTGCACCATGTAAACTACTAAACTGTACACTCGCCTGTTCCCCATTTAAACTACTAATCCATAACCCATGTAACCTACTACCCTTCACCCTATGTAAACTACTTATCTGTTACCCATGTAAAACACCTAACCTGTACAATATTAACCTGTACCCCACATAAACTGCTAACCCACACCCTATGTAAACTACTAATCTGTACACGACCAACCTGTAACCCTATCAAAAAAGGTCACAGTCTATTCTTCAGACCAAAAAACGTATTTTACGTCAAACTCATCAGTAAATAACTTTAAAGTGATGAATGGCAGCTGTTCACTGACTGGTTCACATCAAATGGCATAAAATTGTACAAAAGTCTGTTTACATACAATAAAGACAATGGACCACTGACTGCACAGCAATACCAACTGTACTGTGAGCTGTCTGTTTATTTTGTTATTTAACTAAACGCTTTAATTCCATGACAGATTTTTATATAACTTCAGCCTTCACGCTATTTCACCTCCATGAACCTCATTGTCGACTGTTAACAAAATGTCAATGCTCACACTCACCTGCCAACACAGTCACATTTTCCATGAATGGAGAATTACTGGTGTTGCTGTCAACAAACTGAGGCATGAAGGGTTTCACGTTTCCTCACCTCTGTGGTTTTAGGAATGTAGGATGAGATTTTCCCCTTTGACTCATATTTTTTTTTTTTTATAAAAAAAAAAGGTAAATGAGGATAAATGAAGAAAACTGAGTACTTTGAATGCAAAAGACTTGCAGAAGCCATGAAAGATGTCTCCAAATGTCTTCTTTTGTTCGATCAATAGTCCAAAACCCAAAGATATCCAGTTTACAATGATATATAACAGAAAAAACATGTAACAGCAAATTCTCACATTTAAGCTACAACCAGAATTGTTTTGGCATTTCTGTTTAATAAGTAAATAGTTGCCAATTAATTTTCTGTCAATTGCCTTGTAGATGAGTCAACTAATCATTACAGCTCTTCCAGTTAGTCTTACACATTCAAACATCAATTATCAATCTTAATAGACTACCACTACCTAATAGACCACTAAACAAATGAAAGACCCCATCACAGTAAAAAAAAACTGTTGTCCAGAATATGATCCATCTTATCTCCAAACACACACTTACAGAAAAGACTAATCTTGTTGAACCAAATATGAGCAAATGAAGCGGCAAGACCAAAGAGTAACTGCAGTGCTGTTTACACATAACAGGTCAGGATATTTACCCCACCCAAAACGCAGCCTCTGTGGCCCCACGGACACGACCCATTAGCTCTGAAGATAATGGCATCCCTGCCAGGTCAGTTCGAATGCTCAAACACTGGTCACTTTGGTGGTAGTGATAGGGATCAGCTTTCAGAAGGGAAAGCAAGCACAACATAGTCTAAAATCTGTTTGTACTTAAAGGAAATACGGGTTAGAAATAAGACTAAATCTCTAAATCTGAAGTGCAAAGCTCAGATGACAATGTTCAACAGCAACATGATGTCTGAAGCACCAACAATAATCAATAATCACTTCCTCAGCCACTTTACAAACTTAATACTGTCTGGTGTGTCCCCAAGTAGCTCTTGTGACTGTGGTAAAGGAACATACCCATAAAAAAGTATAAAACTGCATCATCATCATCACAGTCAGTAACAACACCCAGTTGTGCTACAATCTATTCTCTGATTGGATTTATGTTCTGAAAAGTGGACATTGTAAAATCCAGTTTTTAAATCCGTATCTTAGTCCTCTTGTCACATCATGTGTAAAATGACATAAATGTGTAGAAATGACAGTGACCTGCCTCATTAGTCCATGTTGCACATGGTCCTTGTATAATCAAACAGCTACCTTCTATCCAAATTGACTGCATGCTACTGTATCAGAAAATTACTATTAAAATTATTAGTAATATGTATCTTTAACTTTTTTTTAAAAGTTATTTATCTTGTGACCCATTCAGATTTGTCTTGAGGCCCCTAGAAGGTGTACGGCCCCCAGGCCACGAACCTCAGTCATAAACTGTAACGAAGTTTTATTTTAAACGTCACCATTCTCTCTGTGACTTCACTGGACGTTTACAAGTTTCGTTAATGCAAATCTGACTTCAGTCTTACATTTATTCATATCTTAACTTGGGCACAGCAGAGAAAAAAAGTACGGACATCAGTAGGAATTGGGCTTACACTTTAACTAGTCACGGTCACCCAAGGCAACCTTTCCCTCCTCCCTTTCTTTCTGAAGTTTCCCTTGAACTGGCTGGAGCTCTTTGTCTGAGGGCACATCGGACTTCACACTCCAGCCAACCAACAACACAAGCACCAACACATATAGACGCCAACACACCCGCACACACACACCAAGACAGATACACTTACGTCTACAACCAAGAACAAAAACACAGGAGGGCATGCACTCACACTCTGCACTCTGGAGACTCACATCAGCCCGGGTACAATTATATCTGAGCAGCCATTACTTCCAGTGAAAATTCACTCTGCTCTGTCTAAACACACTTGTCACTCAGCAGGACACGCAGAGCTATTCCTGGCCACTAAGTGGACTCAGCAACTTATTTGGGGTCAGGGGGAGTTACAAAGGCTTTTTTCTGGAAAAGAGAGCAGCCTTCAGCTGAGACGGACATGAGCCCTGATCAGCCTCGACACAGAGTCCATCAGAACTTACTGAGAGGTTTGAGGATGCTGTTGCTGGCCTCATCATTGTTCTCTGTGTCTGACTTGTCAGAGGCGTTCTCCGTCAACCTCTCCTTTCTGTCCTTGTGTCCAGTTCTCCGACGATGACGCCTCCGACGCCTGTAGCTCTTGGGCACGTGCACGCCAATATAAATGGTGTGGTGACCTGCAAAAAGGCAAAACAGCAGATGAGCTGACATGAAGTATCCTGACTAATTCACATTGCTTTGATTCACCTTAACATCACAAATTCAGGAAGTGCTAAATTAGAAGCATCAACATTTAGAAAAGCTTGACTTGAACACTACAGAGCTCCAAAATAAGTTAAAAGCAGCATCACTCCAACCCAGTTCTGACCTCAACACAGTTACACGGGGAACATTCTCACATACTCAAGATAGCGCAGCTGAGCAGGTTCTAGGGGTCGCAATACACAGTCAAAACAAATATTAGCACAGAAAAAGAAGGAGGACGTAGCAGTGAAGACGCTGAGACTGCTTGCATGACTACATCCCTGTTATGTGTGTTGGCACGTTACCAATAGGACGTGCAGTTTGACATGTAGTCAGGTGGTTTATGGTAAGTAATGACAAATGGACCAGACTGTTTGCTAACAACATGCCATTCAGATGTGGATCTCATGCCAATATGCTACAGTAGAAATCTATTTTCAGAGATGCTGCTCATGTGGCTGATATTTAGATATCTGGTTCATGTATTCTTCTTATTCTTGTAGCTATGGGACGTGACCCACTCATACCTGAATGACAGACAGGTTAGTGGTATAGCGCGACTGGAACACGTGTTGAAATTGTTTCGTAGAGCTGTTGATTTACTTGCATGGCTGTAATACATAGACTTGAGTGCTGTTGAATTGCACTGTATTACACTGAGAGGTGTAAAATGGGTTGGACACAATAAAAGAAACACCTCTCAGTATTCCCCAAGTTCCATAAGGAGTTCCTGGGCCCTGGAAAAGTTCCTTCAGTGAAACAGGCATCTTGTCTGTATTAGTTCTTTGTTTGGTGTACCTACCAAACTGATCACTAGATGCATAATCGATTTATTTGATATTTTGATTTTGATTTGATATTAAGTCACTAATAATATCAATGATCCTTCACCACCTCTGTAAAGGAAGAATATAAAAAACGTTGTTTCAGAGCAAACATCAAACGTCCTCCTGAAACAAAGGCTCTATGCGATCCGTGTCCAACATCGGGTAACGCTGAGCCAAGCACTGCACATGACCCAACCAGGAAGTGGCTGAACCCCTCAGTACAACAAACAATGATCTCTCTTGGAGCACAACAGTATTCATTATTCACTCGCACCACAATGCCTTGTTTTTTTAAGGGTTCATCTAAATTCACTGACACCAACGGCTCAGCATAGCAAACTGGCACCGAGCGTTGGAGATGAAACACGAGAGGACACTGTAAATCAGGGGGAATACTTCATTTGGTCAGCTTTCCAATCTGAGGGTAAACACTGAGCAGATAATACCCTGTCGGTAGTCACTGCACATCAGCCTGTAGTTTGCTTTTAATGTTGTTGATGTAACTGAGCTTTCTCCCAAAACTAGAAAGAAACTGGATAAAAGCTTTAAAAGTCTTGGATCATATCATTTTACACTTCACTCCTTCAGTCTGTGTTGGTAACTTAACTGCCCAGTGGAAAACAAACAAACAGTTGGAGACAACCCGCATCACCCACACTGAGCTGCTGCCCACGAGGCTTTTGGTTCAACAAAGACACTACGTATCACATGTTTATGGGATAACATGAAAACATAGGATCAATCGGCCTCTGCTAAAACCCTGACAGCATCATCGGCCTAAAAGAAAAAGAAATTAAAACACAATTAATCTCTCTGAGACACATCTCCAAGTCAGAGCAGAAAGAGCAGATTAAAGTGAAGACTGAATCTCTGGATAAATGGCATGTTGTACTAGTGATGATTCTCTTCATAGCACTTGAACATGTGTTTGTTGTGGTTGTCACTGATATTTCTGTGCCGAAACTACTGATTTGTGCTGTACTTTGTGCCTGTTTTTCTTATCTGTAATTTAAAGGGTCAAAGTCTTGGCAGAGAAAACAACTCTAAGAGATTTACATTAGCAGCTTGTTGAGGCAGCCCCCTGAGTGAGATGCCTCTCCTGTTCATTATAGGCCAACACTAGTACATTTTAACTGATTCCACTCAGGTTGAGGTTGGCAGGTATGTTGTTCCTGGAACTACTTCACACCACAACAGCTTCACTTTTCCATCTGTGAGTAGCACTCTGCTATTCCTACATATGGTGTTTTGTTCACAAGCTGCACAGTATAGAACATATTTTCACACATGACCCATGCTGTCCAGATACAGTGACAGTTTCAGCAAATGTGACAATGGCCTAACTATAACCTAACCCTCACTCCCGACCAAATGTGACAAGTTTAGCAAATGTAGGGTTATCATCTACACAGAAGCTTAACTAAAGAGGTAAAACTAAAAAAAACATACCTGATGCTGCTCATGTGGGGATTTTTGAATCCTTAATTTTGAATTCCTGAATTGTTGGGTCTCTCTCTTCATTAAAGGGTTAGGTCTGAGCTGCTCTTTCTGGAAAGCGTCTTGAGATAAGACTTGTTATGAATTTGTGCAATGTAAATAAAAATTGATTGAATGATTGATTGAAAAAAGGAGAGGGAACTGTCAAAGCTCAGTTTTTACATTCCCTCTGAGTTTTGATTTATTGTACTGTATAGCTACAAATTCTGAGCCAAAACAAATGTAGCAAAAGAACAAGAAAACCAACTTCATTATTGTCAGTTTTTTTCATTCATAGCTAAATGTTTTCTCTTCTTTCCATCCACTAAAAATACTAATAAACATTAAGCAGGACAAACTGACCCCTTATGCAATAAAGATAGCTTTACAATAATGCCAAATAATGCATTATTTGTGTTACCTTTTACCTTCACTAACCCTCAGATTTGCTGTACAGGGAGTGGGCATTAGAACAAGGCCCAGAGGCAGATGGCTGGACAGAGATGGACAGACAGGAATAAAGGCGAGTGCAGTTAGAGCTGATAGATGAGCAATAAAACAGAGCATGAAGACGTTCGCAGCGGCTGGGCAACAAGAAAAGAGGTGAGAGAATGAGGAGAGTGATGGAGGAGAAAAAATAAAAAATAGTCAAGTCAAGGAGCTGGAAAGGAAGATTTGCACACAGCCAGTGCAGCTTTGTGTAACGACTTCCTCTTCCTTTTTTGTATGGAAGAAGACGTTCTAGCTGCCCAAAGCACACTGAATGAAATTAAATCCTTGTGTTTGTGGGGAGGTTTGTTTAGCTCACCACATTTCTGAGGGGAGGAAACACCGCCGCCAGTTTCCCGAGTAACCGCAGTGCTGGGACCTGCTCAGATCAGTGGGGAGGATGGCAACACGCCACACAGTGCTGACAGCATGCTAATACCAAATAACTTTTAACATCCACTGTTGGATTAGGGGGGTCAGGTGAGATACTTGGAGTTTTTGACAGTAGAAATGACTACTCTTCTTCTATAATTCTGATTCAGCTGTAACAGGAAAACACAAGCGTGCCTTTACTTCCCTAACTTCGGTATTTTTAAACCTGGGCTCTATTTGTACATATATTGGTGTCTAATGCCTGCGGGGCAACTGCACCTGATCAAAGTCAGTCCACACTTGTTTGATCCACTGACAGGCTCAGACTGTTATTCTAAGTGTGTGACAGCATCATGGAAAGGATCCCTACAGAGAGAGACCTGGAAGATCCTTTTGGTTTAACCACAAACAGCACACACACCAGACTACATTCAGATCCAAACCAACCCTTTAAGACACCAAAGTTCCATCTTCCTTGAAACTGAATCTTCTACCTTTCAGATACCAAATATTTTGCCCCTTATCTGACACACTAATCATTGTCAGATAAAGAGAATTCAGCCATACCTCTTCCAGACCTTTATCTTGCACAACGTGACAAATGTCAAGCCACCTCATCTCTTTCTGTTGTTGTTATCAGTGAGTGTCTGAGTCGGGCTGTCGGCTCTGAGCGAGCAGCAGGGAGGACGCTGAGCTCCACAGAGATTTAACCAGCAGTCTGACGAGTGAGGACACAGCTGAGGTACCGCTTACCAACAGGAAGTCAGAGAGACTGAAGCAAGCTGAGGTGACACCTGACAAAATGTTGACCTCCAGCATGAAGGACACCGCTGTGCAGATTCCACTGTTGACTCTGTTGTTCTAATCATGTGTACTACTGAGTTCCTTAAAGGATCATAGCAGGGTTTTGATCCATTCACCAGAAATTAAACACGTTTTACTGCACTGTTAAACCACGCCACTGTTTCCTCAACCGATCTGTACATTTTACAACCATATTTTCAGCTGACAGAAGCATCAACGCTTCATGGTAACACAGTTTGATTTGAAGAGTCTACTCTGCATCAATCTACTAACACAGACTTCACAGTTGGTGTGAAAAACGCATGTCCATGTTGCCACTAGAGAGACTGTCACATGTGTTCAGAGGAACTCTGGAGCAGTTTGTAAGGGACTGGTTTTCACCAAAGACATCTACAGCTTTTCTCACAACAAATGAGAAAAAATTGGAAAAACTGAAGTCACTCCACATGCCTTATCTGACTGTTAACAAGCTTAGCTCTTGGCTATGTTCTCTCTCAAACCAGAATTTATGATTCGTTTGTCAAATGAAAACTAAAGTTTGCAGTTCAACTACTGTTTGTTGCCTGGTGGCCTAGAGCACAATTCGAACATCACTACATTAGTTTTATGCATTACTTGATGAAGATTTTTCTGTTTGTTGTCCCTCAAGTCTTTGAGGGGATTAGTGAGGTAAACACAGGATCACATGCTCCCTGTTCTACATCCTTCTTGTGCCAGTTTGGTAAACAGGTGAGCGCCACAGTGTACGTGCAGAAGGTGTGCGAAATTTGGCAGTGACAACTGTCCTGTTTCTCTCAATGAGTGCCCTGGCTTTGACAAAAAAAAAAAACTGAAACTGAGTTTTTTTCTGAGTTGTGTGTAAGAGTTTTGGTTTTCCACAGGATAGTTTTCAGACTCTCAAAAGGTAAAATAATAATGTGTTGATCACATGCAGGGAATTAAAAGCTAGAGGAACATGTAAACTCACCCTCCACCTCCTCCTCGTCACACATGTGCTTGAGTAAGGACGCCCCCCGGTCCAGCACCGCCTCATCCTCCATCCTGTAGTAGTAAAAGAGGAAGAAAGACTGCTCACATCTCTCCTCCAGAGACAACGTGGAGCCATAGCGCTTTGGCTCGTTCACCTGCAATAAGTTAGGACTGGGGCTCAGTCTCGTGCTGCTGGTGGCACTCATCTCCACCCATTAAAGTCTCAGGAACGGACACACTCTGGAACTACCTCGGAGCTCCGAGAGAGCGCCTTCAGGTCTGCTCTTCAGCCCCCAAACTAGACTAGGTGTGAAAGTGTGTGTCGTCCTTGAGGGCAGAGTGCACTCGGTAGGCACAATGTGAAGGATTTAATCTGGCCGAGGGAGTGAGGGAGAGGACAGGAAGTCGCTGCTAATTGAGTGTCTGCTGCCACTCATGCGTAAAAAACGACCGACGGACTAACCGACTGAACTCAAGGAAATCTGGATCAGACTCTGTCTCCGTTAGATCAAATCAAGGTGTTCGGTTTTATTGAAAACAAGAAAGAAGGGAAAGAGATGTGAAAAAGAGTCAGTTAGTGTTAATGTCTAATCAGCCACACGCCCACACACACTACAAAGCCTCTCCATCTGCTCAGTAAAGCCTCAGGCCCCACCTCTCAACCACCCTCTGCCTAAGAAACAAGTGGGGCATCACATGTCTGTCTACTCATCCGCCCTTACAGGATTACGCCGGCTTTACTTAAGTGACAAGACACACACACACACACACACACACACACACACACACAAGGCCACGACAGGCCACTCTGTGAGACGACTCCACACGCCGAGTTGATCCTCACCTCCAACAAACTATTTCCAACAAAAGCGATGGGCCGAAGGATTAAAACACATTGGGTTCAGGTCGCTACAGTGGCTGAAAACTACTTATTTCTGTATGTTTTTGTGGTGGGGGGCATGAAAAAATAAAATGTCTTTTACACAAACACCTCACAGATTTATATTTAAACACGTATGTCTGTCAGGATGAAGAGCGTAAACAGCCCCCCTCCACTCATTCACCACCACCACCAACACACACACACACACACACAGTACGTAAGTAAGTAAGTAAGTACACTGTTGCCCATACAGTTGGAATAATTGTTCAATACCCCAAATTTTGTTAAAGCCTGAATACACAGTTTGCAGGTTAATTGTGGTTTAAGTTTCACTGCGATATGTTTGGAAGAGTTTGATCAATAAAGTTGAGAAGATATACATTTCATTTATCAAGAATAAATCACATTGTCAAATCATTTCATGGGAAGAGGTAAAAAACATTTTATTCCAACTTTATGGGCAACAGTGTATTCAGGCAGTGAAATGCAGTTTAGCATCTGCAAGTGCAAAGAAAACAGTTAAGTGCAGATTACGTACATAAGTATAGTGGAATCACAGAAATAAAACCTAATGAATGCACTCTGAGCAGGAGAGAATATACAGCACAACATGAAGATGAACAGGAACAGTTCCAGATATAGAATATAAAGTGCAGGCAAAGGTACTGCTAATATTCATTCACTCATTTATTAATTCATTCACTCATTCATTCACTCCCAGCTGACACTGGGAGAGAGGTAGGGTCCACCTTGGACTGGCTGCCTGTCAGTCACAGGACTGACACACACACACACATGCACATGCACATGCACACACGCACACACAGACACGCACACACACACACGCACACACAGACACACACACACACACACACACACACACACACACACACACAGACACACACACCCAGGCAGTTTAGAGTCCCTAGTTAACATAATTAACTTGATTACACAAATGAAACTAATTGACCTACTTATGTGCTGATACTAGAAAGAAGTTCTCTACCAATTACACAGGTGGGGGTAGACATGAGTACAGTGGATACACTATGAACAGACTGCAGTATAAATACAAGAACACTGTCCAGTACAGGCGGTAGTGTAAGTACACTGTAGGTAAGGTATGTGCAGTACAGACAGTAGTATTAAATGTGTGGGCATGTGTACATGTATGTGTTTATGTATTATTAGCAGTTATATGAGGAAGGAGGAGGATCAATATCGATAAATGCTGACTGTTGAATTGTTTATGTTAATGATTATTTTTTAATGTTGTTTCCAGAGTTCTTATAGTTTAGTATTTCTCATGAATTTTTATTCAATTTTCATTATCTTTTATTTGTCTTTTCAGTTAATCTGCAGAGAGGATTTGATGGTTCTAGTTTAGTTTTTTTATTAGTTTATAATCTTAAATCGGAGTTGAGTTTCTCTTGTTTCAGTGTTTTTAATCTAATCTGGATGTTTATTTGTCGGGGTAGATGAAGAACTCCAGGATTCAGTCAGTGAAAGCAGCTGATTCCCAGTTATGTAGACGGCTCAGTAAACAGACTCACCAGCGCCTCCTCAGGCTGCTCCTGTCCACACAGCTGACCGAGCTGACCCAAAAACACTCAGGTTGAACAGATTTCCCCTGGGTTTTACTTTAATTTGGTCATTCTGGTAAGAACGCCATATCAGTTCATCCATCCATCCATTGTCTATACCGCTTATCCTTAAGGGGGGGCTGGAGCGGGGGGGCTGGAGCCAATCCCACCTGACTTTGGGCGGTTACACCTTGGACTGGTCGCCAGCTAATCACACGGCTGACACATAGAGACAAACAACCATTCACACTCACACGTACGGGCAATTTAGAGTCACCAATTAATCTGCATGTCTTTGGACTGTGGGAGGAAGCTAAAGAACGCGCAGAGAGCATGGGGAGAACATGCAAACTCCACAAAGAAAGGCTCAAGGTTCAAACCACAAGTTAATAGTTTTAATTCAGTTCATTTTCAGAGCACACAATGCATGATGCTACAAAGACTTTGTTACTTGAAGTATTTTTCTCCTAAACTACTTATACACCTACTTTCTGTTCTAAGGTAAAATGGTAATATTTTCTGTTGTGTTGTTGATTTTTATTCTATTTTAATTATGTCACTGTCAAAAGTGTTCAGGAGCTATGACATCACCAAACATTGCACTGTGCTTGACTGTGTACACTGGTTCATCTTTGATGTGTGGTCTTATTATCTGACTGAAAGAGTTTTAGACAACACTGCAACTCAGTTAAAAGTGTCTGCACTTCCCAAGCTCTCCTCTCAACACCGGCCTTCCTCTTCCTCCATTGCCACCTATAGAACAATCATGGACATAACAGGCCACAGGCCACTCAGCCTGAGCCCCCATGTGTCCACTCCACTGAACTTCAAATATCAGCAGAGAAGAAGAGCAAAAAGATGGCCGTGGACTTTGGTGAACTCATTCAGCTAGAAGAAAAGTGTTAATGCTCATGATTGTGACTGAAAGTAAGAATCAACTGTCACTGATGCATTTCTAAATTTGCCTTCCTCTGCTAGATAAAGTGATTTCCTACAACTACCAGAATGATTTCCCCTCCAGTTTTACCTGATGATAACATGTACCTTTTCCTGAATTCTTTTCCTCGACTGAAACAATCAGAAGGAACCCTGGAGGGGAATATCTGAGGAGGACGAATAGAGTTATTGTGGTTTTTACAGAATATCTAAATGATAAACTTTGGCTTTAAAGATCACACCGTAATCAACAAAAGGAGACAATCAATCTGGGATAATAACAAGCCTGTTCCAGAATTTAAAACTGTGTGATGAAATATCAGCTAATGTAAGTGAATGATTGGCAGATTATTCCACCACATGTTCTAATAGTCTGTGCATGCAAGGGCATTAACACAAAAGCAGCAGGTTTAGCAGTAGGACATCACAAAGACTGCTAAGGCTACAGGCTGCTTGAGGTCTGCAGCATCAATTCAGAAATATATTACACCACAAATCGCAACTAAAGGTCTCAATGCAGAGGAACTTTATATTAAACAATGTCTGGGACCTTGTTGCACTTCCACCTTTATCGATGATCAGGAAAAATGGCATCGTATTGACTTGCCTTGGTTGGGATTTGTTGTGATGTGCAGAAACATTTGTGTTTTAGATCACTAAAACTATTTCTGCTATCAAAATCCCTTAAAAGATAGCATTTTTCAACCTGGTCCTCTCTGTCCACATCCTGGTGTGTGAGTGACTGGTAGGTAGTAAAAGTGTTGGAACTGGTCCAGTAGATCACCTCAGCCAGCAGCCACCAAACGGGCTGCAATGGCTGCAACGTGATCCTTTGGGACAACTGCACCTGATCACAGTAGGTCCACTAAAAGAGCTTGTTTGATCCACTGACAGGCTCAGAGTGTTATTCTAAGTTTGTGACAGCATCATGGAAAGGATCCCTACAGAGAGAGACCTGGAAGATCCTTTTGGTTTAACCACAAACAGCACACACACCAGACTACATTCACTAAAACAGGGATTTTAGAGAACAGAACACAGGAGCTGCTGCTCTGCTGCTGCCTCCATCAGTTAGTTAGTTTGTTACTGAGTGACTTTGGTGTTTTAAAGTGTTACTTCAGATACAACACAATATTTGTCTAACACACAAATGTCCATATACTAGGAGTAACAGGAAAATGCAAAAAGATCTAAAAGGAAGGAATGCAAATTACACTTACAACAGCTGTTACTGTTAAGAGTGTAACTGTATTTCAACATGGATTTTTACATGAATCAATATTTTAATTAATACATCTATTGATGATCAATTGATAAGCCTTCAAACAGCCATATTACAAGCTGCGTAAGCAATCAAAACTGGACAAGCTGTTACTTTGCACTCTTGACTGTATATTAGCTGCTATCAATCTTTCCCTCTACAGATAATGTATCAGCCCGTCTGTCCTTGCAGGGCCTTCAGTAATCTGCATGTAGCCTACATTCACTATCAGTTTAAAGAGGAGTGTGTGTTCTCTGAACCCAGGCTCATGCAACTGTCCACTGTGTGTCCAAACCAGGAGACATCAGACAGGGGCTGCGGTATGTACAGTATCTGCTGTGGTCATCGCAGGAGGTATGAATAAATGTAGTCACCTGAACGCCAATCGCTCAAGCAATGCAGCCAAAATGTCATTAGATATGAGATTATCCATATCCTCAAAGCCGTTCTCAGTGCAATAATAAAAAATAAATCACATATGATTTCTATTTAAATGAACTTAAAACCAGTTACATGTTGTAACTCTATCACTGAGCCACTTGTGCCTGCAGTGCACCTGATCTAGAACCATTTCTTGGTTCCTCCTGATGTGAAGTGGCAGCAGCTGTTTGGAGCCTCTTCCACACACAGCTGTTACTATTCCACATCTTTAAGGTCGAGCAGAGTGAAAAGGACTCTGTAACGCTTGTCGGAGTCACTTACTTCTTGCTGCCACTCATCTGTGCAGGTTGCGTGTGATAAATCTTCTTAGTGAATGTGCTGAGCAGAGCAGATCACCGGAGCAGCTGCTGATGTTTGACCTGACAAGGTAACACATGGGAGGGTCATTTCTCTGCATGGAAAGGATATTACACAGCACAGGTATTACAGTAAGAGTTATTATTGGCCAAATATTAATGACAGACAGTATTTAAAATACAGCTGAGCAGGATTTAGCCTCTTCTTATGTGTCTGATGTTTGCATCCCCAGTCAGATGGGTTCTTTTTCTATTTAAAGTTTAAACTGGAATTAGTGCAATGTCCCAGCTGCCCTTCACTCTTACAAGAGATTTGAATCTCAAGGGACATCCAGCTGAAATACAAGCTAAATAACAGGAAATTTAACAAGTCCAATACAGCAAAATATAATCATGAGGGCGCCACATGCTTAATACCTAAAAAGGACAAATACAACCATTTTAATGTTGACACTCTGTATAGTCCTGTACAGAACAGCAGGGGACTTTTTACCTGATCCAGATGCTTTGCTCCTCGCAGTAACAACACAGGGGTTTGATGACCACCATGACTAAATCAGAAACTATCCCAAAGGAACGCCTCACTAACTTAACACCGTTCAACTGCGTATTTACGCACTAGACCCAATTTAACCAGATACCTAATGAATAAATGTCTATAAAAGTGGGAATTCATGAAAAGTGACATGAGGTTCGCTGAGGCTGCCGTGAGAGAGTCAATAATAAGGTGATTTATGTTGAAGACGCGTCTGGTGTCACACACGAACACGAGGCCACACGGAGAGAGTCTCTGCGGGCTGAAGGTGCAGCATGAGCGGGGGACTTACCGCGGTGTGTGTCTCTGGGTGTCTCTCTCCTGGTGTCCCCTAATGTCTCCCCTGCGGTTGCCTCCAGGTAAAGAAGTCTCCTCCGCTGCTCACTTTCAATGTGGTTGCGCTGAGCGCGCTGCCGCCGCCTCTATCTGCTGCTGGACCATCCTTCTATCAACGCCACTCCTCCGGTGGGAGGTCAGATTGCTCCCCCCGCTGCACCAGCAGCGCTCTGCGGCTGAGGCGGCTCAGTGTACGTTACAGCTGCGGGGTCACAGCCTGAACACACACAGGTCAACATCAGGTTCGTCCGTGCATTTGTCAAAGCCTAAAATCCTCCTTTAAATATCACTCATTTAACCACAGTTGAAAAAATGAAGGATTTCTCAGATGTCTCACTTGAGCAAATGAACGAACACCACAGTGTAGAAACTCTGTTTCAAGTCCTGCATGAAAATGTTACTTCAGTAAAAGTACAAAGGTATCAAAATATAAAGTACCAAAAGTAAAAGCTCTCATTATGCAGAATGTTATATACATATATGTATGATTGGATTCTAATTATTGATCATTCATTGCTTTAATGTCACAGCTGGTAAAGATGCATTTGAATGTATTTCTGTATATTTCATATATGACTTTACATTCTACTGAATAGCTTGTGAATTTTCCCAGGGGATCAATAAAGTCTTAAAGATTATAATAATAGAATGTATTTATTGATATATTTTGTCATGTTAATCAATCAATCAAACTTTATTTCAATAGTGCAAATTCTTAACAGCGTTATCTCAGACTCCACATGAGTGGGGGGGTGGCGGAGATGCACAGCAAACAACAACCATAATAATGATAGTAATTATATTACTGATAATAGGAATATGACTAATAAGGAGCAATCTCAACTGGTGAAGTAATCTAAACTGTCCAATTAATGCATCACACTAAAAAGGACAATATTTCCTCTGAGATGCAGTGGAGGAGAATATAGCAGAAAGTAAAAATACTGAAGTAAAGTACATGTACCTCAGATTTGTACTTAAGTACAGTACTTGAGTAAATGTACTTTTTTACTTTCCAGCAGTGATTTCGGTAGGTATTTACACCAGTAAAAGATAGCCATAAATCCATCTGTGGCTGAAAAACGACACGTTTAATGATGCAGATATAATGTCTCAGTAATATTTTTAAGATTGCAGTCTCTCAGCAATATTTGTCCAGCATCTCTCTACAAACTACTGTAGGAGTACTGCACTCTTTACTTAATTTTACTCAATCTACAGCGTCATCTGTGCCATCGGCAGATTACTTATAATAACCTCTACATAATAAATTATAACCCTTTTTATATACAATTATACACATGGTGGTCTGTTATACCAGCTTACAGCTCAGAGATCCAGCAATCAGTTCAAAATAAGTTATTCAGATGATTGTTCAGTTTGTATTCAAAGCAAAGTTGTGTCAACTTTTTTCAGCACACATTATGCATCTATATAAAAGACATAATTTTACACCACAAATGATCACGTGCTTATGAGCAAAGCTGTGTCCATTCCTGATCTGGAGTCTGTCCTCTTATGATGTCTAAGATGTGTCTTCTTGGTCTCATGATTTTGACAAGTTTCATATAAAGCTTCAGTGACTCTGTTCAGGTCAAAAATATAGACATGGAGGCACTTTATTGTCTGTTATTGGCTATACAGTCAGAGTCTTGTCCTGGACACATATCCTGATAAAATTTGATAAAAATGAATCATACTCTTAGACCTTTGCTTTGTGTTTCCATCCCTGCCTCACACTAGAAGGAAACCTCAAACTATAAGTCTTTCAGGAACTAACAGCAACAGTCACATGTTTACCTTAATCCTTTCAGATCATCCATCCAGAACAGGTTAACATGGTTTCAGTTACCAGTTGCCAGCTACTGTGTTTTCAACATATCTAAAGAAACTTGTCAGTATGACTAGTAGCAGTGTGACCAACACCAGTTGGAAACGCTGGTTATACTGGTGTGTGACCAACACCAGCGTGACCAGCACCAGTATGACCAACAACAGTATGACCATCACCAGTATGACCAGCACCAGTATAACCAACACCAGTGTGACCAGCACTAGTATGACCAACACCAGTATGACCAGCACCAGTGTGACCAGCACTAGTATGACCAACACCAGTATAACCAACACCAGTATAACCAACACCAGTGTGACCAACACCAGTGTGACCAGCACCAGTGTGACCAACACCAGTATGACCAACACCAGTATGACCAGCACCAGTATGACCAGCGCTAGTATGACCAACACCAGTGTGACCAACACCAGTATGACCAACACCAGTATGACCAGCACCAGTGTGACCAGCACTAGTATGACCAACACCAGTATAACCAGCACCAGTATCTCACCACGTCTGTCTGGTTGTCAGTCTAAATAAAGACCCCGGAATGCTGATAAGAAACAAGAAATGAGGCACAAATGAGGTGGCATTGTTGTTGTTACGGGTAGGAGACAGGTAGAAGACCTGCAGGTGACAGGTAGGCAGTCTCATCGACTAGTGCTGTGGCAGATATTTGGAGATATTCAGCTGCATCAGCTGCAAACAGAGAAATGTCGTTTCTGCCACCTGACAAACACAAGGCTCCATCATATCTTAAAGAGCTCATAGTACCGTACTACCCCACTAGAGCACTGTGCTCCCAGACTGCAGGTCTACTGGTGGTTCCTAAAGTCCTCTAAAGTAGTGATGGAGCCAGAGCTTTCAGCTATCAGGCTCCTCTCCTGTGGAACCTCCTTCCAGTCTGGGTTCAGGGGGGCAGACACCCTCTCTACATTTCAGAGTAGACTAAAACCTTCCTTAGTGATGAAGCCTATAGTTCAGGACTGGATCAGGTCTTGGACCAGCCCCTAGTTATGCTGCTATAGGCTCAGACTGCCGGGGGACTCCCATGATGCACTTGGCTCCTCTCTCCTCCTCTTCCTCTCCATCCTGATGCTTCATGTCTCTTTAATGTCTGTTACTAACTTGGTATCTTCCCCGGAGCCTTTCTGTGCTTTTCTCATCTCTCTGGTTCCTGTGGATCCTGGTCCTGGTTCTCCTGTTGTGGTTCTCTGGTTCCTGTGGATCCTGGTCCTGGTTCTCCCACTGTGGTTCTCAGGTTCCTGTGGATCCTGGTCCTGGTTCTTCTGCTGTGGTTCTCTGGTTCCTGTGGGTCCTGGTCCTGGTTCTCCTGCTGTGGTTCTCAGGTTCCTGTGGATCCTGGTCCTGGTCCTGCTGCTGTGGTTCATGAATCACTGCTGCGGATCGTCAGCCACTCGTCATGTTTTTCAATATTACCATATTTTCTAATTTATTAGTCACACTCCTATTGTTAGTGCTATAGCTGCTGTTAGTATGTTGGTTGCTGTTTGTGTTGTCTCTCTCTCTCTCTCTGTCTCTCTCTCTCTCTCTCTCTCTCCACCCAACACGGACCCTGACAGAAAGCCGCCCACATTGATCCTGGGTCTGTTTGAGGTTTCTTCCTGTTAAAGGGGAGTTCTTCCTCCACTGTGTCCCAATATAATATCTGATGCTGCTCATGTGGGAATCCTTGAATCCTTAATTTATAATTCCTGAATCGTTGGGTCTCTTTCTAATTAAAGAGTTTGGTCTAGACCTGCTCTTTATGGAAAGTGTCTTGAGATAACGCTGTTATGAATTGGCGCTATATAAATAAAGATTGATTGATTGATTGATTGAAGTTCAGTATTCGCTTTAGATATTCCTTCCTTCTGCTGCTGAAGTCCAACCTTCACTGACCCTACCTGGATTCATGGTTCCATCTACAAACAGCTGACTGAAACCAGGAAATGAGCTGTAAAACCAAAACAATGAGCTTAAGGAGGCCAAAAGCCAGGCAGGTGATCACTCCCTTTGGTTTCTTTACTAACACTTTTGCATCATTCATTGGATGTTGGAAATATTAAAGTACTGATTAATGAAGCGCTCCAATAGGCCAGGACTACAATAAAATTTTTGGTGGAGATTTTTGGTGGAGTCATATCGTATTGGTGGTGATCGTCTTATTGATTTTACATTCCAGATGAATCATCATCATCTTTCATGTATTACAGCTGTAACACAGTTCACTGCATTGAACTCAATTTGATTATTTTATGACTGTGCATACTTTCCATATCTTGAAGTACAGTATATTGATTTTGAAAATAAATCATATTCATATCACAACATTATCATCCAGTTCAGGTTTGTAAGTGTTTAACTTACTGCTTTGGGTTCAGAAGCTTCTCAAAATTAGGAAGAATACAAGAAACCTTTCAATTGAAATAGCTTTACTGACATGACCATTGGGAAATACAGTATTGCTGAATCACTGTATGAATAATGGATCCTGGCAAAGAAATCTATTCATATGCATTTACTGTATGTATATATGGGGAATGGACTGCACATGTATAGAGCCTTTTTATTCTGTTTGGCCACTCAAACTCTAAGCAAACACTTAAGCTTTACATTCACATTCACCCTTTCACATTCACAGCCCCCGGAGTAATTTGGGGTTCAGTATAAGAATACTTTGACATTAATTTAAAATGTAGAAAATAATAGAAATAAACAAAAACCATTGAATTAGAAGGAGTGTCCAGCCTTTTGACTAGTGCTGTACATTTTGAACAGAGTACAAAAAACTTAAGGAGCTGAAGAAAACCAAACCACTTTGGACCCTTTGTGAGGACTCCTCATCCTCTGGCAGCCATGTTTTCTTATATCTGTCAGTCTGTTCGACCTCGCTGGCTGAGAGCACTCATTCTGTACTTTGTGAAAATGTTTCTGTGTTTGTTAACAGTCAACATGGTTTAATTATCTGCTGTTTTTCTACACTAGGCTGGGAGCTTTTTAAATGTCTAACTTTAGTCTCTGTGTAAACAGTTTCAGCACTGTGCTTTATATTTATATCCAGTAACTGGAGATTAATATTTAACTTGTATGAAAATCATATGTAAACACGACTTGCTTGGGATGTTCACTGTTTCTGTGTCACCAGCAGTAAGACACACTGTGATACCTGATACATTTTGGAAAGTTAGTGACTGTTGCCAAAACAGAGCAGGAGAGGCACCTCTGCTGTCGGTCTGCACCGTCTCACCAGCTGAGGAGGATGTCACAGATCCTTCATTTTTGGAAATAAGTTTCGAAAGGTTTTTTCCTGTATTAGAACACATTTGTTCATATGTCTGGAAGAAGATTCACTTCAAAGATATTTGGAAATTTCACTGAGAAGCAGCTGTTATTTTCTATCAGGGGCTTAGTGTCAGAGGCATCAATGACAGTATGCGTATGGGGACATTTGGATTAATTGTTCCATGTTAATAAGATGTGAACAACATAGTAAACATTTGATTGATGTTGAAACCATAAAGAGATTATCAGTCATGTTTATCAGAGGGAGAACAGAGGCAGCTTTAATGTTTGCTTAGACAAAATAATTCAGTTAATAAGAAAAAGCATCAGAAATGATTGAGCAGTTAAAGCACATGTATGTTACACGTAAGGTGCAACGACTTGGTGAATGGATCCAAGATCCATGTGTGTCTGTATGTTTCTGAAGCTGCTTTGTATGGTTATTTAAAGATAAACAGCATGTTCGACTCTTTATTAGATTGTTTGTTCGCTTACACTTCTTGTTTATTTCAGTGAACTTTGTAAAGCACTGTGAGACAACTCTGTTGTGATATTGGGCTATACAAAATAAATTGAATTGAATTGAATTGAATTGAAAATTGAATTGAATGTTTACCTGAACATGCCAAAAACAGAGGGAAGTCTTGTGCTTTTACCATCTCTACTTGAATTTTCCACAAGTTGAAATTTGTTCTCAAAACAATGTTTTATGTTTTTATTCATAACACAAAATATTGTTAAGGCTAACAGCAGTAAGACATATCTGAGACGAGTTAGTGTGACGAGGGACTGTCCCTCATACGTGAGTGTATAAAGCAAAACAGTTGCTGTTTTACACATTTTTACAACCCAAAGCATGTCAGCGTTTCCATGTTTTCCCTCATAGTCGATTTATTTGTGGAAAAAAGGCAGCAAAGAGGAGAGAGACAGAATAACAAAAGGTTCTCCTTCAGGCCACACTTCCACTGCTTTGCTTCAAATTCAGTTTCAAAGGCTGATTAAGTATATGACTTGATGTTTCCTTTAAAGGAGGATTTCAGGATATTTGCGGCGGCTTGTTGTTGCTTTGTAGTTGGACATGTGTTCAATGTGACTCTCTGATGCTGCCGTTATGATCCACAGGGTTTTATTTTGTGCCAATTCAGCTCTTTGATGTAAAATTGTTCCAGGAAACTTAGTTCCACCTCCTTTTTTCTCTGAAACCCTTAAAACCCCATCAGGATATTAAAAATGGTATGTAAGGTATGTAATGGTATAAAAGTTGTATCAGATTTTTACTTCAACTAAGTATGGAGGACCGATTAATTAAGTCACTTTGTTGATGAACATTAACAATTTTTACAGTGGGAATACTTATCAGATATTGACTTATCAGTTACATGTAATGTCATTGTTACTTTGTCAAGTCAAGCTTATTTGTAGAGCACATTGCACATACACAAGGCCATTTCAAGGTGCTTAACAGAGAAGAGAGTGTATCAACAAAAATAGGTCAAACAATTTTAAAAGTGTGTGACAGGAGCTCAACGTAAGTAAAAGCCAGCGAGAAAAGTATCATTTTGAGTCCTGATGTAAACTTTTCAATGGCTGGGCTGCCTTTTGTTCTTTGGCCATGGCCACAGCCAGCAGCCCACTCCAGCTGGCCGAGAGGCCAGTAGATTTCTTTAACATGGCTACCATAAGTTTCGGTCTAACCCTAATCTTGCAGTCGGTTGTATTGCTGACAGGATGTGGCCTGAAATGTTGCAGCTGTAGTTTGGGGGAACTGTAGTCTTGTTCTGGGTGTTTCAAGAGCTCCAGCAGAAGGTAAACCCTACCAGTAATAACAAGCCAAGGAATAGCCCCTTTTCCACCGCGGGAACTTTTATCATTTACCTGGGATTTTGAAAAACCTCTGCATGTTTCCACCAAAATTGCCCGGGGAAAAAACTGGTTTGGTTTGTAACCTTCACCAGTGCTGTCTCTGTGCTATGGTTCGCTCTAAAACCTGACTGAAAATCCTCTAATAGACTATTGGAATTTAGAAAATCACACAGCTGATTGGCTGCTGCTTTCTCCAGGATCTTGGAGAGAAAGGGAAGGCTGGATGAAGGTCTATAGTTGGCTGATACGCCTGAATCCAGAGTGGGCTTTTTCAGGAGAGGTTTAATTACTGCTACTTTGAAAGACTGTGGTACGTAGCCTGTTAGTAAAGACTGATTTATCATATCCAGTAAGGACGTGTTAATTAAGGGCAGGACTTCCTTAAGCAGCCCAGTAGGAATGGGGTCTAGGAGACCAGCTGATGGTCTGGATGAGGAGATTATTGAAGCCAATTCAGGAAGATCAATTGGAGAAAAACAGTCCAAATGCACATTAAGCCCAACAGCTGTTTCCATGATTCCTGAGTTTGAGGTTGAATCAAAGCCTGTTGTGGGCAGGAGGTGATGAATTTAGTGTCTAATAGTTAGAATTTTATCATTAAAGAAGCTCATGAAGTCGTTGCTACTGAGCTCTAAAGGATCACAAGGATCAATAGAATTCTGGCTCTTTGTCAGCCTGGCTAACGTGCTGAACAGAAATCTAGGGCTGTTTTTATTCTCTTCTATCAGTGAGGAGTAATAAGCAGCTCTGGCATTACAGAGGGCCTTTCTATAGGTTTTCACACTGTTGCCAGATGAAGCTGGACTCTTCTAGTTTGGTGGCACGCCATGTCCTTTCAAGATTTTGCGAATATTGCTTAAGTTCGCGAGTCTGGGAATTATACCATGGAGCTTGTCTCTTTTCTTTAATTATCTTCTTTTTTAGAGGGGCGATGGAGTCTAGTGTCATTCGCAGTGAACCTGCAGCACTATCGACCAGATAATCAATTTGGGAGGGGCTAAGATTAGCATAGCGGTCTTTCATAGCACACACTGGCTGAAATACTGATTTATTTAAATTTGGCAACAGCACTTTCAGATAGGCATCTAGTGAGGACATTTTTGTCATATGGTGCATAGTCCAGTAACAAGAAATCAAAAGTTATCAGGTAATGGTTGGATAGAATAGAGTTATGTGGGAAGACTGAACAAGGTCAAGAGTGTGGTTAAAACAGTGAGTGGGTTCATTTACACTCTGGGAGAAGCCAGTTGAGTCCAATAGTGATATAAAAGCAGTGCTCAGACCATCATTGTCATTGTCCACATGAATATTGAAGTCACCTACTATAATTACTTTGTCTACACTAAGGACTAAATCTGATAGAAACTCTGAGAACTCAGTTAAGAATTCAGATTATGAGCCAGGAGGGCAGTACACTGTAACTACTAGGACTGGTTTTAGTGTTTTCCAGGTTGGAAGACAGAAGCTTTCAAGGCTTTCAAATGGATTATAGTTAAATTTAGGTCTAGGTTAATTTCAAAGTATGCTTCATCTACAGTATAAATTCATTATGTTTCTTTTGTTTTTGTGTGTATGCTTGATTCTTTTGGTTTTATTTTCCCTCCTTTTTGGTGCAAAGTTGACTTGTATAACACTGACAACAAAAGACATTAATGAATGAGTCATGTGTCATGAAAGAAGAATGACTGATTGAAAAGAAAACAATTAAAACTGTAAATGACAAAAAATAAATAAAGCAACAACAGTTATTGGAGATAAACTCAAAACCTTTGAAGGAACATTTAATACCTTTTCCCTGAGCTTTCAACCACTCAGTTGAGCTGTCTCTATGACAAATGAGCAAACTCAATCCGCTGATGAAGGCTGAAGACTTTGAGATGCAGCTGAAAACATCTGGAGGTCAAAGTACTGTTGCTAAGATTAGAAATGGACATGTTCCCATTTGATGGCCCTGCATTTGTTTGGTTAGAGGGGACTGCTGAGTTCTGACACACTCATCTCGAATGTGATCCAACATCTGCTTTCACACAAATACTTTGACCGGAAATCAGTAAATTGGGACTCATAAGCAAACAACTTTTGAAAGAGTGGAAAGATATCTGGAGACAACACATACAGTGGGGCAAAAAAGTATTTAGTCAGCCACCAATTGTGCAAGTTCTCCCACTTAAAAAGATGAGAGAGGCCTGTAATTTTCATCGTAGGTATACCTCAACTATGAGAGACAAAATGAGAAAACAAAATCCAGAAAATCACATTGTCTGATTTTTAAAGAATTCATTTGCAAATTATAGTGGAAAACAAGTATTTGGTCAATAAGAAAAGTTCATCTCAATACTTTGTTATATACCCTTTGTTGGCAATGACAGAGGTCAAACGTTTTCTGTAAGTCTTCACAAGGTTTTCACACACTGTTGCTGGTATTTTGGCCCATTCCTCCATGCAGTTCTCCTCTAGAGCAGTGATGTTTTGGGGCTGTCGCTGGGCAACACGGACTTTCAACTCCCTCCAAAGATTTTCTATGGGGTTGAGATCTGGAGACTGGCTAGGCCACTCCAGGACCTTGAAATGCTTCTTACGAAGCCACTCCTTTGTTGCCCGGACGGTGTGTTTGGGATCATTGTCATGCTGAAAGACCCAGCCACGTTTCATCTTCAATGCCTTTGCTGATGGAAGGAGGTTTTCACTCAAAAGTCGTCCTGGTCCCTTTGCAGAAAAACAGCCCCAGAGCATGATGTTTCCACCCCCATGCTTCACAGTAGGTATGGTGTTCTTTGGATGCAACTCAGCATTCTTTCCCCTCCAAACATGACAAGTTGAGTTTTTACCAAAAAGTTCTATTTTGGTTTCATCTGACCATATGACATTCTCCCAATCCTCTTCTGGATCATCCAAATGCTCTCTAGCAAACTTCAGACGGGCCTGGACATGTACTGGCTTAAGCAGGGGGACACGTCTGGCACTGCAGGATTTGAGTCCCTGGCGGCGTAGTGTGTTACTGATGGTAGCCTTTGTTACTTTGGTCCCAGCTCTCTGCAGGTCATTCACTAGGTCCCCCCGTGTGGTTCTGGGACTTTTGTTCACCGTTCTTGTGATCATTTTGACCCCACAGGGTGAGATCTTGCGTGGAGCCCCAGATCGAGGGAGATTATCAGTGGTCTTGTATATTTCTTCACACCAAGCTGCTTACCTATTACAGATTCAGTCTTCCCAGCCTGGTGCAGGTCTACAGTTTTGTTTCTGGTGTCCTTTGACAGCTCTTTGGTCTTGGCCATAGTGGAGTTTGGAGTGTGACTGTTTGAGGTTGTGGACAGGTGTCTTTTATACTGATAACGAGTTCAAATAGGTGCCATTAATACAGGTAACGAGTGGAGGACAGAGGAGCCTCTTAAAGAAGAAATTACAGGTCTGTGAGAGCCAGAAATCTTGCTTGTTTGTAGGTGACCAAATATTTATTTTACCGAGGAATTTACCAATTATTTCATTAAAAATCCTACAATGTGATTTCCTGGATTCTTTCCCCCCATTCTGTCTCTCGTAGTTGAAGTGTACCTATGATGAAAATTACAGGCCTCTCTCATCTTTTTAAGTGGGAGAACTTGCACAATTGGTGGCTGACTAAATACTTTTTTGCCCCACTGTATCAAGGCAAGTTTACTACACACAAAATGCATGTGTACCCCAACCTTAGAACCGTAGAGTCCCTGCTACGGTAAGCGTCTTACATCATTTCCGGTTTGTCGGAGCTTATGTGTACTTTGCTGTCAATGGCATCTTGACATTTCAACTTTAATTTAATCTGTTTTATACTTCATTGTTACGTCTAATCCTAGACTAGCACTCTTAGCTCTCACTTCCTTTTAGCGTTTGTCCCACTATTTCTATAGTTTAATAACTTTATCTTGTCAGCTAGCTAAACAGCTAACCTAGCAAACAGTCAGTGATGGGCTCTCTTTCTCTCCCTCTCAGTCTCCTGCTCTGTGTGTCACATGTTCAGTTCTTCCTCTGCCTCCTTTAGTGAAAGTGGTGCCTGTAATAAAATGCAGTTTATTTGCTGTGCTGGAAATGTAGCTCCGCACCAAAAAAGTAAAGTAGAAAAGCAGCTGCTGTAGTTAGCCAGCCCCCAGTAGCCGGTGCGGGCCAACCTAGCCTAGCTCCTACTCCCCTGGCAGTTCCCGAGCAGCCTGGAAGCCAGGGCGGCTGGGTGACTGTCTGGAGGAAACATAGCCCTAAGGAGAAGCCTACGGTACACCACCACCCACTTCAGGTCTCTAACCCATTCTCCTCAGTGACACACCCACTGAGAAACAGACTCTGGTCATTGGAAGCTCCACAGTCAAAAACGTGAAGCTAGCGACACCAGCGACCACAGTCAGATGTATTCCTGGGGCCAGAGCAAGAGACACTGAATCACTAAAATTAATGTCGGTCTATAATTTTGCTAAAACAATGTCGGATTCCGTAGTCCCCCCCCCCAACCTGACCAGAGCCACCAATTAACCTGCATGTCTTTGGACTGTGGGAGGAAGCTGGAGTACCTGGAGAAAACCCACATAAGCACGAGGAGAACATACAAACTACACACAGAAACCACAAACCTGCCAACCAGAGGATTTGAGCCCGGAACTTGCTGTGAGGCAACAGCGCTAACCATTGCACTGCATTATTATCATTGTTAGCATTATTTTCATTTTAATCATTGTTACTATCATTGTTATCATTGTCACCATTATCATCACGTAAATCTCTGCGGTTGTGTGCTTCTAGTTTGTTTGTTTCTATTCTTTAGTCTTTTGTACTTTTTCCTTAATCTATCAATTTTCTACTTGTTGTAAAAGTGAAAACTCATAAATGCATTGTCAAAAATGAAGTCTGAGAAATGACACTGAGTAAAACCTGGAATAAAATTGGAAGTCAGAAGTCATGTAAAGGAAATGATGGATTATAAACATCAACACAAATGGAAAGACGTGTACAGGATTAATGTCCACAGAGGAAAACATAAAACACTAAACACAAGAATTTCACATCAGTCCAGTTCATTAGTGCCTTTTTAAAATACAATTATAAAAATAAACAACATTATTTACATTATTTATACAATATGTTTAAAACAGAGTTACTTTACATGGTTGTACCAGGATCGAAACATTTCACTGAGGCAAATAAAATCAGGCAGTTTGAATAATACAGAAATTAAGTGGAACAAAACTTCAAGCAAAAAAGACAATAGAAATAATAAAAATAAAAGATAAAAAAGTTGAAATAACAAAACAGAAAAGATGTGGGTGCTAGAATTAATAAAAGGCTCTTTTGTAAAGTGTTGAGAGTTGTGTTAAAAGATGACCTGCAGAGGCTTTTATCCTGTCCTGAATGTGTGTATGTATAATGTCCTGTATATGTGTTTTCAGAGGAGGACGACATAGATTAGATTAAGTTACTGACTGGTGACATTCCTCTTGATCTTTGGAACGACTACCTAAATGATTCCGTTTTCATATTAATCTGTGACAAAGACAGAACGTGATCTGCTCCTGAGTCCGGTTTGTGCCTTCACTCTGCCTTTATGTTGCTGATCTGAAGAGAAGAGATGCAGGTTTTATGAATAATGCTGGCTGTATGGTTGCTCAGGTGGTTCAGTATCTCCATGTAAAGTTACTGCTTCTGTCAAAAAGGCTTTGTATATTTTTCACATTAGTCCTAAATATCACATGCTTGGTACATGTTGGTACAGGTAGGGTAAATGTATGAGGTCTGTAAAATGAACTAGTAGTCCTTTAGTCCTGCATCTCCCCCTGCTGTCCAGTGTATGTATTACATGTGTAATGTGGAGAAAAGTAATGGGAGAAACAATTACATTAAACCAAATACATCATTTCACAAAACACAACATTTCGTGACACTTTTCATACAGCCTACTAAATGAATGATTATGTATGCTATTATTAGCAGGCTGTTCACACTGAAGTATAGTCAGCAATACGTCTTCTCTGCATCACATGATTGTATTGATCGTGACATCACAGTCTGAGCTGCAGTGGAATTAAAATAGTTAGTGTGAATGGTACTTTAGTATGCCATTCTTAACACAGCCTAAGAGACAATGGTGAAGAAAGACTATGGTCCAACAGTAGAACTATGTAAGATCTTCTACTTGAGTAAAAGTATAACTACCAGAGTCTAAAAATACTCAATTACCAGTAAAAGTTTTGCCATGAAAATTTACTAATCATGCAGAAAATTAGCAGTAATGTCTTTGATTTATTGAACTGTGCTGTTTAACTGTAGTTATTGAACTGCACTAGTTTAAAGAAAGTAAAACTCTTACAGGTCAAATAGGAGAGTTCCGGTACAGCTCCACTGGCTTCTCCCGATAAAATCCTCGTCCGGAGGCAGGCTGACATCCTATTTCTATGGCAGAGACCATGAGGCGGACTGGCCGAGCCCCCTTCCTCTCTGCAGTTTATGAGGCAAGAGAGAGAGATGAAAAAACGCCCACAGAAAGGGACTTTACGGTGATTTATTGCGGTGCCAGCTGTGGGACAAAACAGCTGAAGGATGTGCAAAGAACAGAGGATTTCCATTTAAAACGGAAACAAAGGTGTCACAGATGCGTGACGCCTAAGTCCTGCAAAGGGATGTGCGGGAAAATGGACTGAAGAAAGAAAGAAAGAAAGAGAGTAATACTAAGAAGTAATAAATAAAGACATAATTAGAACATTTATACAGCTACAAATAAAATGAATCAGAATCAGAATTCCTTTAATAATCCCCAGGTGGAAATTGCCTTTGTTACACACAGCTCCAAAAGAATAAGAATAAACTTCAAACACAAAAGTAAAAATATAAATATATAAAATGTATGTCTTTGTAAATTTTGGTGTTTAAATAAAGTTTGAACAAACAACAGTTTGTTCATAAATCTCCATACCACTCTCCTAAAATAATAATAATAAGAAGAAGAAAGACAGTGAAACCAGCACAGATCCCGGACTGCGCTGACCCTCCAGAGACACAGTTCAGTACTTTTAGGATCCTGAGGTCCAATAGAATCATTATGAAACATGTGTTTAGTGATGATGTCGTGATGATGTTAAATGCATTGATTTAATGTGTGTGTTTTTATTTAAAGTGTGTTTTCTTGTGTGTGTTGACCTCAGTTCAGTCTCTGACCACCAGAAGGGGCCCTACAGAGCCAATTCTTCATATCCAGTCTTTTTTAGAATCAGCTGACTCAAACGCTGAAACCTCAATCAGAGCTGATGGGCATCGGGGACACTGGTCGGTCCTCAGTGGTCTCTCTTAACCAGGATTCCTGCTTAAAGCTTTGAGATTGTTCACAATAAAGTGGTGTTTGATGCCATCTCACTCTTCTGCACATTATTTGGAAGAGCTATGGCTTTTCTCCTTCATCCCGTCAGAGACTCTGAACCATGTGACTGCGCTTGGAGGTGAAACCAAGTGAGAGAGGAGCTGTCCCCTCAGGGACTCTCAGTCCTCCTGCTTGTCTCTGATGTGATGTCTGCTGTACTTTCTGAGGAGGCTGAGATCATTTAACATCTGCAGGGAATTCCTGTGGATGTTCTACCAGACTGTGGTCGCCAGTGTTCTCTTTTATGCTGTGGTGTGCTGGGGTGGCAGTGCATCAAAGAAGGACACCAACAGGCTGGATAAACTGATCAGGCGAGCTGGATCTGTGGTCGGCATGAAGCTGGACTCTCTGGTGACAGTTGCAGAGAGGAGATTGTTGGACAAACTACTGGCCATCATGGATGATGTCAGTCACCCTCTGCACACTGTCATCAGCGCACAGAGAAGCCTGATCAGTAACAGACTGCTCCTTCCGAGAAGCAAAACCAACAGACTGAAAGACTCCTTTGTCCCCCGAGCCATTAAACTGTACAACTCTGCACTCGGTGGGAGGGGGAGGGGTGACAGGAGGTGCTAGACAAGTGCAATAGTCTTCCCTGGTGTGTGCAATAGATCTTTGTGCAATACATCTTTTTGTAATACTACTCTTGTGTATATATTAATATATTAATTATAATTGGATGTTAATTGTATTTTTTATTTTTCATACCTTTACAATTTTATATCTCACCTATATGCTCTTTACTGTACTATCGGTGCTGTGCTGCTGCTGGAACCTCAATTTCCTGAGGGAACTCTCCCAAGGAATTAATAAAGTGCTATCTTATCTTATCTTATCTTATGTAGCAGCACCTCATTCTGAGATCTAATCGGGTGCAGCTGATGTAAACGTTCAGGTGTGACTCCGCCCCAGAGTGAAGGACATGTCGACTCACTGTGGTCTCTGACCACACACTGATGAAGGTTATTAATCTGGCTGATCTGGGTTAGGGGGTTAGGGGTTAAGGTTAGGGGGTTAGGGTTAGGTTAGGGGACTGCAAACACCATAGGGCATTTGGACAGCTCTGGCTCAGGTGATATTTCCAGTGTCAGCAAACTACCATATGGTTCCCAGCTTGGGGAGTGTAACAAATTTATAATCTAGAGGAATAAAGAACAATAAAACCTGAAAGTGTATGATCTCCTACTACAAACTGCTCTGGTATAAAAATATACATACCAAGTTTTCTCTCTCTCTCTCTCTCTGTCCAGCCTCCACCCAACACGGACCCTGACAGAAAGCTGCCCAAATCTGAGCCTGGTTCTGTTCAAGGTTTCTTCCTGTTAAAGGAGAGTTTTTCCTTACCACTGTTGCCCTAAAAAGACAGTAAAAGCAGTAAAAGCAAGCTTTAAACCATTAAAGAGAGGTGCTAAATCCTATGAAAGCGGCTCTAAACTCTAAATAAGCAGCTCTAAACCATATGAAAGTAGCTCTAAACCCTAGTAACAAGCCAAAAACCCAGAAAAAGCAACATAAAACCATAAAAACCTCTATACCCTAAAAGCAAGCTAAAAACCCTGAAAAGGCAGCATGAAACGCTACAAACAACCTCTAAACCCTAAACATGAGATAACAACCCTGTAAAAGCGGCGTAAAACCATTAACCCTGGAATTTGGAATTTGAGAATTTGGGTGTATTTCAAGGGCTTATATCTCAATGAGAGTGAGAGGTAGGAGGCTGATTCCTGGACCAATTGGAAGCTTGCAGAAAGCTGGAATTAGGAATATGGAATATGGAATTTGGTTAGGTGTTAGAAATTCTCTCGATGACTCCCCCCACCTCGTCTGACGACTTGGCAGTTGAAAATGGGGAGTCAAAGGCAGGGCACGGGCCTACGCACGTCGCAATATCTCTCTTTTCCCGTCTATTTTTCCTCAACAGGTTTGGTAAGTGTATTGGTTCCTTTATCTTTCTTTTTTACAGGTTTTTGGTTTTCAGGTGAGTATCCTTACTTTCTTTTCTCCCTTATAGGTTTTGGTTTTCAGGTAAGTATCGTTATTCTCTTTTTCCTTTTCAGGTTTTTGTTCTTCCGGTAAGTGACGTTATTTATTCTATTTTTCTGGTAAGTAACGTTGTTTTTTGTTTAACCTTCTTTATCTAGGTTTAGGTCTTAAGGTAAGTGGAGATAATTATGTCTAATCTGAAAAATTTCCTTTGCTTTACGGGTTGGTATAAACGTTTTTTCTTTTTCCTTCTTTTCCAGTTGTGGTTTTTCCGGTGTGGATTGACGTTGTGATTTCTCCTCTGGGCTAAGGTAAGTTTTCAAGGTAAGTGATATTTAAAGTTTAAGGAAACGTTAGGGTTTAGGTATGCATAAGGGTTGGTTTGGTTAGGTTTAGGGCAGGTTCCTGACTTGGCTTTAGACCCCGAATGGTTAAGGTCAGGGCTAGGGTGGGGAAAGGCTTAAAAATTGGTGATTTTGACGGTCAAATAGGGTTAAACGTTGGAGAACGAAGTGGTTAGGTTTAGGGTTAGGTGTTAGAAATAGGGTTAGGGTTAGGGTTAGGGTTAGGGTTAGGGTTAGGGTTAGGGTTAGGGTTAGAGGGTTAGGGTTAGGGTTAGGGTTAGGGTTAGGGTTAGGGTTAGGGTTAGGGTTAGGTAAGGGGGGTAATAACCACGATCATCAAATTTGATGGTCCTGTTTTTGGGTGATAACTCCCGAACCGTTGGAGGTAGAGAGCTGAAAGTGGGTGGTACCCCCCCATTTCCATAGGCTGTCTTTCGTTTGGTGGGTCCCCCTAGTGGCTGTGACGTCGGGAAGTGGGCGTAAGTAGCGAAAAAAAGTTTGTTTTTGTTGTATCTCCGGAAGGGAAGGTCGTAGAGAGACGGGACCAAGCCTGGCGTGTTCAGAAGGGCCGAATTATGGCAGGCGGAAGTGGTTTGCAAAGCGCTAGGAGGTGTGGTTTTAAAGTTATAGGCGTTTGAAAATTCCCCATAGAGTTGAGTGAGGTGAAATTTTTCAAAGTGTTTTTTTGAAAAAAGTTCCCCCAGAAAGTGTTTAGGAGCGCGTTTCAGGCCATTTGGAGTTGATTGGAGGGTGTCCTGGAGAGTGTTTTTTGGAAAAGTGGCCGGCCAGTAGTTGGCGCTGCGGAGTTGGAATCCTAGGGTGGGGTAGCTTGGCTTAAGGGGAGCCTAGGGGTGGTTGAATGGTGTGTGTGGGACATTCCTAGGGCGAGTTATGTTGAAAAGTTGCATTGACTATAGTGAGTGAAAATTTGCCCAAGTGTTTTTTGTCCCTAGGTGTTTCCAGGAAGTGCCTAGGGGTGCATTTGAGGCCATTTGGAGTGGATTGGGGGGTGTTTTGGAGGGTGTTTTGGAGTTGATTGGAGGGTTGTCTGGGGGGTGTTTTGGAGTGGATTGGAGGGTGTTCGGAGGGTGTTTTTTGCTAGGGTTAGGGCTGCACAAAAGGAGTGTGGTTAAGTTAAGGATTTTGTAGAGGGAGAGCTTAGACCTAGGGTTAGACTCAGGCTTAGGCTTAGGCTTAGGGTTAGGGTTAGGGTTAGGGTTAGGTAAGGGGGGTAATAACCACGATCATCAAATTTGATGGTCCTGTTTTTGGGTGATAACTCCCGAACCGTTGGAGGTAGAGAGCTGAAAGTGGGTGGTACCCCCCCATTTCCATAGGCTGTCTTTCGTTTGGTGGGTCCCCCTAGTGGCTGTGACGTCGGGAAGTGGTCGTAAGTAGCGAAAAAAAGTTTGTTTTTGTTGTATCTCCGGAAGGGAAGGTCGTAGAGAGACGGGACCAAGCCTGGCGTGTTCAGAAGGGCCGAATTATGGCAGGCGGAAGTGGTTTGCAAAGCGCTAGGAGGTGTGGTTTTAAAGTTATAGGCGTTTGAAAATTCCCCATAGAGTTGAGTGAGGTGAAATTTTCCTAAGTGTTTTTTTGAAAAAAGTTCCCCCAGAAAGTGTTTAGGAGCGCGTTTCAGGCCATTTGGAGTTGATTGGAGGGTGTCCTGGAGAGTGTTTTTTGTAAAAGTGGCCGTCCAGTAGTTGGCGCTGCGGAGCTGAAATCCTAGGGCTGGGTAGCTTGGCTTAAGGGGAGCCTAGGGGTGGTTGAATGGTGTGTGTGGGACATTCCTAGGGCGAGTTATGAGGAAAAGTTGCATTGACTATAGTGGTTGAAAATTTGCCCAAGTGTTTTTTGTCCCCAGGTGTTTCCAGGAAGTGCCTAGGGGTGCATTTGAGGCCATTTGGAGTGGATTGGGGGGTGTTTTGGAGGGTGTTTTGGAGTTGATTGGAGGGTTGTCTGGGGGGTGTTTTTGGCTAGGGTTAGGGCTGCACAAAAGGAGTGTGGTTAAGGTAAGGGTTTTGTAGAGGGAGAGCTTAGACCTAGGGTTAGACTCAGGATTAGGATTAGGATTAGGGTTAGGGTTAGGGTTAGGGTTAGGGTTAGGTAAGGGGGGTAATAACCACGATCATCAAATTTGATGGTCCTGTTTTTGGGTGATAACTCCCGAACCGTTGGAGGTAGAGAGCTGAAAGTGGGTGGTACCCCCCCATTTCCATAGGCTGTCTTTCGTTTGGTGGGTCCCCCTAGTGGCTGTGACGTCGGGAAGTGGTCGTAAGTAGCGAAAAAAAGTTTGTTTTTGTTGTATCTCCGGAAGGGAAGGTCGTAGAGAGACGGGACCAAGCCTGGCGTGTTCAGAAGGGCCGAATTATGGCAGGCGGAAGTGGTTTGCAAAGCGCTAGGAGGTGTGGTTTTAAAGTTATAGGCGTTTGAAAATTCCCCATAGAGTTGAGTGAGGTGAAATTTTCCTAAGTGTTTTTTTGAAAAAAGTTCCCCCAGAAAGTGTTTAGGAGCGCGTTTCAGGCCATTTGGAGTTGATTGGAGGGTGTCCTGGAGAGTGTTTTTTGTAAAAGTGGCCGTCCAGTAGTTGGCGCTGCGGAGCTGAAATCCTAGGGCTGGGTAGCTTGGCTTAAGGGGAGCCTAGGGGTGGTTGAATGGTGTGTGTGGGACATTCCTAGGGCGAGTTATGAGGAAAAGTTGCATTGACTATAGTGGTTGAAAATTTGCCCAAGTGTTTTTTGTCCCCAGGTGTTTCCAGGAAGTGCCTAGGGGTGCATTTGAGGCCATTTGGAGTGGATTGGGGGGTGTTTTGGAGGGTGTTTTGGAGTTGATTGGAGGGTTGTCTGGGGGGTGTTTTTGGCTAGGGTTAGGGCTGCACAAAAGGAGTGTGGTTAAGGTAAGGGTTAGGGTTAGGTGTTAGAAAATTCTCTCGATGACTCCCCCCACCTCGTCTGACGACTTGGCAGTTGAAAATGGGGAGCCAAAGGCAGGGCACGGGCCTACGCACGTCGCAATATCTCTCTTTTCCCGTCTATTTTTCCTCAACAGGTTTGGTAAGTGTATTGGTTTCTTTCTCTTTCTCTTTTACAGGTTTTTGGTTTTCAGGTGAGTATCCTTACTTTCTTTTCTCCCTTATAGGTTTTGGTTTTCAGGTAAGTATCGTTATTCTCTTTTTCCTTTTCAGGTTTTTGTTCTTCCGGTAAGTGACGTTATTTATTTTATTTTTCTGGTAAGTAACGTTGTTTTTTGTTTAACCTTCTTTATCTAGGTTTAGGTCTTAAGGTAAGTGGAGATAATTATGTCTAATCTGAAAAATTTCTTTTGCTTTACGGGTTGGTATAAACGTTTTTTCTTTTTCCTTCTTTTCCAGTTGTGGTTTTTCCGGTGTGGATTGACGTTGTGATTTCTCCTCCGGGCTAAGGTAAGTTTTCAAGGTAAGTGATATTTCAAGTTTAAGGAAACGTTAGGATTTAGGTATGCATAAGGGTTGGTTTGGTTAGGTTTAGGGCAGGTTCCTGACTTGGCTTTAAACCCCGAATGGTTAAGGTCAGGGCTAGGGTGGGGATAGGCTTAAAAATTGGTGATTTTGACGGTCAAATAGGGTTAAACGTTGGAGAACGAAGTGGTTAGGTTTAGGCGTTGAAAAGCGAGTTGGTTAAGTTTAGGCGTGGAGAGCGAAATGGTTAGGTTTAGGGCAGGTTCCTGAATTGGCTTTAAACCCCGAATGGTTAAGGTCAGGGCTAGGGTGGGGATAGGCTTAAAAATTGGTGATTTTGACGGTCAAATAGGGTTAAACGTTGGAGAACGAAGTGGTTAGGTTTAGGCGTTGAAAAGCGAGTTGGTTAAGTTTAGGCGTGGAGAGCGAAATGGTTAGGTTTAGGCGTTGAAAAGCGAGTTGGTTAAGTTTAGGCGTGGAGGACGAAATGGTTAGGTTTAGGCGTTGAAAAGCGAGTTGGTTAAGTTTAGGCGTGGAGAACGAAATGGTTAGGTTTAGGCGTTGGAGAGCGAGGCGGTTAAGTTTAGGCGTGGAGCAAGACGGTTAGGTTTAGGCGTGCTGAACTAGACGGTTAGGTTCAGGCAAGGGTTGGAATTGGTTAAGATTAGGCATAAAGAACTGAGTCGGCGTGGTTAGTTTTAGGCTTAGAGTTGTGAGTTGGCGTGTTGAAATTGAGTAATCAGGTTCAGGTACGGCCTGGTTAGGTTTCGGTGTTGGGAAGCGAGATGGTTAGGTTTAGGCGTGCTAAGTTAGATGGTTAAGTTCAGGCACGGGTTGGAATATTGGTTGAGTTTAGGCGTCAAGAAGTGAGATGATTAAGCGTATTGAACTAGATTGGTTATAGATTTCGGTGTGTTAAAAGGAGGTGGTTAGTTGGGATTTGGAGTAGTTAGGTTTGAGGAACGTGGATTAGTGGATAGTTTTGTATTGAAAGGAATTTAGGGAAGCTAATTTGGGAGCTAAAGTCTATTTTAAGAAAGCTAGTAGTGGTTCCTATGACAGCCAGCCTGGATCTTAGAGGTCAATTTTTTGTCCCTGCAGCTGAGTTTTTAGGAAGCTAAATCGTAGGACACATCGTCAGTAGTGGACCCCAGGGTCATTGAGTGTTTCGGCCATTACCACTAGACACTCTCTCCCAAGGAAGGCCCTCCCGAGATTGGGTTAGGGTTAGGGTTAGGGTTAGGGTTAGGGTTAGGGTTAGGGTTAGGGTTAGGGTTAGGTAAGGGGGGTAATAACCACGATCGCCGAAACGGCGATCCTCAGACTGGCCGGTAACTGAAGAAGCTTGTGAGCTAGAGAGTTGAGGTTTTTCCTACCCCCCCATTTCCATAGGCTGTCTTTCGTTTGGTGGGTCCCCCTAGTGGCTGTGACGTCGGGAAGTGGGCGTAAGTAGCGAAAAAAAGTTTGTTTTTGTTGTATCTCCGGAAGGGAAGGTCGTAGAGAGACGGGACCAAGCCTGGCGTGTTCAGAAGGGCCGAATTATGGCAGGCGGAAGTGGTTTGCAAAGCGCTAGGAGGTGTGGTTTTAAAGTTATAGGCGTTTGAAAATTCCCCATAGAGTTGAGTGAGGTGAAATTTTCCTAAGTGTTTTTTTGAAAAAAGTTCCCCCAGAAAGTGTTTAGGAGCGCGTTTCAGGCCATTTGGAGTTGATTGGAGGGTGTCCTGGAGAGTGTTTTTTGTAAAAGTGGCCGTCCAGTAGTTGGCGCTGTGGAGCTGAAATCCTAGGGTGGAGTAGCTTGGGTAAGGGGGAGCCTAGGGGTGGTTGAATGGTGTGTGTGGGACATTCCTAGGGCGAGTTATGAGGAAAAGTTGCATTGACTATAGTGAGTGAAAATATGACCAAGTGTTTTTTGTCCCTAGGTGTTTCCAGGAAGTGCCTAGGGGTGCATTTGAGGCCATTTGGAGTGGATTGGGGGGTGTTTTGTAGGGTGTTTTGGAGTTGATTGGAGGGTTGTCTGGGGGGTGTTTTGGAGTGGATTGTAGAGTGTTTTTTGCTAGGGTTAGGGCTGCACTAAAGGAGTGTGGTTAAGGTAAGGGTTTTGTAGAGGGTTAGGGTTAGGGTTAGGGTTAGGGTTAGGGTTAGGTAAGGGGGGTAATAACCACGATCATCAAATTTGATGGTCCTGTTTTTGGGTGATAACTCCCGAACCGTTGGAGGTAGAGAGCTGAAAGTGGGTGGTACCCCCCCATTTCCATAGGCTGTCTTTCGTTTGGTGGGTCCCCCTAGTGGCTGTGACGTCGGGAAGTGGGCGTAAGTAGCGAAAAAAAGTTTGTTTTTGTTGTATCTCCGGAAGGGAAGGTCGTAGAGAGACGGGACCAAGCCTGGCGTGTTCAGAAGGGCCGAATTATGGCAGGCGGAAGTGGTTTGCAAAGCGCTAGGAGGTGTGGTTTTAAAGTTATAGGCGTTTGAAAATTCCCCATAGAGTTGAGTGAGGTGAAATTTTCCTAAGTGTTTTTTTGAAAAAAGTTCCCCCAGAAAGTGTTTAGGAGCGCGTTTCAGGCCATTTGGAGTTGGTTAGGGTTAGGGTTAGGGTTAGGGTTAGGGTTAGGGTTAGGGTTAGGGTTAGGGTTAGGGTTAGGGTTAGGGTTAGGGTTAGGGTTAGGGTTAGGGTTAGGGTTAGGGTTAGGGTTAGGGTTAGGGTTAGGGTTAGGGTTAGGGTTAGGGTTAGGGTTAGGGTTAGGGTTAGGGTTAGGGTTAGGGTTAGGGTTAGGGTTAGGGTTAGGGTTAGGGTTAGGGTTAGGGTTAGGGTTAGGGTTAGGGTTAGGGTTAGGGTTAGGGTTAGGGTTAGGGTTAGGGTTAGGGTTAGGGTTAGGGTTAGGGTTAGGGTTAGGGTTAGGGTTAGGGTTAGGGTTAGGGTTAGGGTTAGGGTTAGGGTTAGGGTTAGGGTTAGGGTTAGGGTTAGGGTTAGGGTTAGGGTTAGGGTTAGGGTTAGGGTTAGGGTTAGGGTTAGGGTTAGGGTTAGGGTTAGGGTTAGGGTTAGGGTTAGGGTTAGGGTTAGGGTTAGGGTTAGGGTTAGGGTTAGGGTTAGGGTTAGGGTTAGGGTTAGGGTTAGGGTTAGGGTTAGGGTTAGGGTTAGGGTTAGGGTTAGGGTTAGGGTTAGGGTTAGGGTTAGGGTTAGGGTTAGGGTTAGGGTTAGGGTTAGGGTTAGGGTTAGGGTTAGGGTTAGGGTTAGGGTTAGGGTTAGGGTTAGGGTTAGGGTTAGGGTTAGGGTTAGGGTTAGGGTTAGGGTTAGGGTTAGGGTTAGGGTTAGGGTTAGGGTTAGGGTTAGGGTTAGGGTTAGGGTTAGGGTTAGGGTTAGGGTTAGGGTTAGGGTTAGGGTTAGGGTTAGGGTTAGGGTTAGGGTTAGGGTTAGGGTTAGGGTTAGGGTTAGGGTTAGGGTTAGGGTTAGGGTTAGGGTTAGGGTTAGGGTTAGGGTTAGGGTTAGGGTTAGGGTTAGGGTTAGGGT